>NC_056536.1:12049790-12159790 GCF_910596095.1 Thunnus maccoyii | reverse complement strand
CAGGTGTTATTATAACATTAACATGGCTCTGCTCTATTCAAGTGAGTCAGCCTGCACAACACCAGGACCCTGAAACTGAAGCAGCTAAATGGACTTCAGCCATCATTAATTATCCTACTTGCACCTCTGCTTTTCCTACTGTGACGTGTTAAAATGTCTGCTGTGAAACTAGCTTATTTCAGCAATTATTGGAGGGAAAAGTGCAACTGTAACCACTGAAACCAAATTGAGCTGACATGCTGCACGTATAATAACCAGAAGCGACCCTAGAAATGTTTTATTAACCTAGATGGTGCTACAGCAACATGATACATTTAAATAGCCATAAATCATTATTCAGAAGTCTGACTCACTATTGGTAATTTTTACTATTAACTATTCACTATCAGCTAATCAACATTACCTGATTATTATTAAAATTATTATTTCCTTTATTAGAAATAAAACACGATTGTGCAGCCTTGCTATAGAGGCACGTGCTCTCTCACTGCTTTGTATCCAGTATTTTTCCTTTTCTTTTGTCACTCATTACAATCAGAAAAAAGGTCTAGGCCTGGCTTAAATAATTTTAATTCTGCCACATTTAAGGCTTTCAGAGACAAAAAAAAAAAAAAAGAAAAAGACAACCTGTGCTGAGAAAATCTCTTTTCTCCAAAAATCTCAACATACACACACACACCCTGTCCAATTACTGTGACCATGGCAACTATCAGAGATTATTGCTCCCAGTCAGCACTGCACGGCTGTTAGACGAGGCTATAAGCCCCTCCGTATCTCAGGCCTCCACACACACACACACACACACACACACACACACACACACACATCTAGTCTGAATTAATCCTTCTCTTTGTAGCCTTAGAAGCTAAATTGGTCGCCCCAGCAACCAATCTTAAAGCCCTTTCAGAGAAAAAAGGCACACTGGAAATCCATTTTGTCATGAGGAAGTAGCTCAGAAATACATCTATCATTTTGAACTGAATTTAATCTATATTGCTATATTTTAATAGGTATATTTCACTTTTTCTAAACTATTTTATATTTCTGCCGCGTTATTTTCTTTTTCTACATGTCTTTTTTTCCACATTTCTCACTAGGATGTGGGAGCTGGTTTGCAGATTTTGGGTGAGGCTGCATGTATTTTGCGTGCTTGCGTTTTTGTGCGTGTGACATTTGCAGCCGATCCTCTGTCCCAGCGCCCGCGGTTTGTGTGCATGTGATGGGGGAGGGAGACAAGCCTCAAGGACTCTCCCTATTTCCTCACCACACACACACACACACACACACACACACACACATACACAAACACACACACACACACGCACACAGGCACGCACACGTATGCACATACCCCCAGACATGGATGACACACACTCGCTAACAAACACTGTGTTGGCCTGAACACAAATAGCAGCTGGCAAAGCAGCTCAAGCCAAGCATGAAAATATGCACAACTTTCTCTGTCCTCTGGCTGGTGTCTAAATTTAGACCTCTAGTCCGTGTTTCGCTTTTTGTCTTGCGATGCTGCTCGTAAAATATTGTCTTGCATTTCATCTCTTCTGCCTGATACACGACAGTTTTGATGTAACCAGCCTTAGGGGAAAAAATACAATTCGTTTACTTTACCAATCATTAATTAGCAGAAATGTCCGATGTTTTTTTTCAAAGCTCATAAATGTGAGACAGTGACAGAAAAGCCTCTTCAGCCCTCCTGCCACACTGAGCTACATTTCTGCAAGCGGGATGCAAAAAATTTGATGACACTTTTGCTCAGCCGTGTCACGGCAGATTATGGAGGCAAAGACGAGGTGCTTCGTATTCCCGAGGATTAGAGCTGAAGTGGAGAAGAAATAACTCTCACTCTGAGATTTTTTTTTTCCCTGTGTGAAGATATTCAGAACATTTTACCCACTATAAGACGAGAATTAACTGAGCTAATAGATGGTGTGACCATTTTTTTCTTTAAATGAAATTTTAAAAAAGGCTGAGGAGGAGTCTGAGCCTTTTTTTTCTTTCTTTCTTTCTTTCTCTCTCTGTGTGTGGGGAGCTGTCCGTGGTGCTGCAGGCCATCTGCAGGATGTTCATCATATCAGCAACGAGTTGCCTCCTCCTGCAGCCTGCTCAGCATGCTCATCTGGAATCCAGCTGTTAAATGAGCAGGAAACTTAAAATCTGCAACTGCATGCAGGATAAATTCAAACGGACTCTGAGGAAATAGTGCAGCCGTTAATATACATGATTTAATATGAGGAGTGTTGTATAGAAATACATGGATTTTGTTTTAAGATGTATTGTCGATTCTGTTTTTTATTATCGAACGGAAATGTGTAAAGACAAAAATGATTGGATAATGCGTTGAAATATTTTCTATTGGAAAATATGTACTGTTTGTATGAACACTGTTTCATTTCTAAAGAAATATATTAAGTTGACAACGGAAATGAGGCCTTCTGTCTTTACATTACAGAAAATACCCGTTGGCTGCGTGCATGTGTGCACGACTGTGAGTTGTGTATCTCAGTCTACATGCTGCAGTTTGTGCTTCATTTCACACATTTAAGATTAACTTCGCGTTTGAAATAAAGACGAGCAGGTGAAATATTTTCTAACAAAAAAATAAATACAATAAAATGATTCTTTGAGCCAAAATCCTACGTCATATAGTTCATTTATATAGCCACGGCATTTTCCATACTGTAGATGCTGCAAACAATAACTGTACATCACTGTAAGAATTTACAATATTTTTTTTATACAATACATTTGGATAAGTTGAGGCAAAAGGCCTGATATTTAGTATTTGTTTATCATACATGCCTGACGCCTGTTGTTTGTTGTTGTTTGTTGACGGCAGTGCCTGTCGACCTGTTGACAGAGAGCAGGTGAATGTTTATTCTCTTCATTCATTCATTCATAATGTCTGTAACACTGCTGCCTTTAAAGGACCGTTTTATCCTCGTGATCACTCTGCCGTTAAATAAAGTCCCGTGGAGAGGGTCAACCTCTCTCTCTCTCTCTCTCTCTCTCTCTCTCTCTCACACACACACACACACACACACACACACACACACACACACACACACACACACCCACACATTCTCTCTCACACACATTCAGTTGTGCAGTGCGCGTGCCGTTACACTGGCACTCTATGCGGACACGTGCACGCTCCTTTCTCTCCCTCTCTCTCTCGTGCACGCTGTTCTCTCTCTCCCTAAATTCAATTCAAAGGGTTTTATTGGCACGAAGGTTTCAAGAACAATGTTGCCAAAGCATCAACGTACAATTTCTCCAAATATTTGGACAGTAACCAATAACAGTAATATGATCGTTAACACGACGTAAAGATTGATACATATTATTTATATAAGCCTATACACAGCATATCCTCTGCATGTACTCGTGCACGCTCCCCTCTCTCTCTCTCTCTCTCTCTCTCTCTTTCTCTCTATCTATCTCTTTCTCTCTCTCTCTCTCTCTCTCTCTCTCTCTCTCTCTATCTCGTGCACGCTCGTCTCTCCCTCTCCTCGTGTGATGCGGTCACAGATTCCAGCGCTCGCGCTCTCATCACCGACCAACAAAACTGCTTGGGAAAAAATGATGCTAAATTGACTGTTCTTTCTAAACGACAAATGAGGACATATTTTCGTCTTGGTCTGTGTTTTGGGGAGTTTTTTCGTTGATGAAGGAGTGTTTATGAGGGAGTAATATGGATGAGCGAGCCAAGAAAAGCGGCTGAGGATTTTAACGGTGTGGGAGACACGGTTGGCTTTCTTCACCAGACATCGAAGAGGCAACAGGCATGACTTTACAGTAGCAATCTAAAAAAAAAACAACAACAAATAAATCGCCCTGCATGCATCTTCCTCTCTGCTTTTTACTCGGCAATAACATTTTTCAGTTGAATAGCGTCTTTTAATTCGGGTAAAGAAGATGGCTCACCTAATTCGACACAAGCTCAGCAACAAGCTGACCAATGCGGCCCACACGGTGTCCAACAAATCTCAGGCCAAGGTCAGCGGGGTGTTCGCCCGGCTGGGCTTCCAGGCCGCCACGGACGAGGAGGGTTTGGGTTTCGCTGAGTGCGACGACTTGGATTATGACTACAGGCAAGGGATGCAGATGGATGTCCTTCAGGGAGACGAGGAAGGGGGAGACGTGGAGGGAGAAGGGGAGCTTGATGGAGACAGCCACTACCAGAGGGACGGCACCGGTCCGAGGCCCTCGTCCCTGAAGACAGGAGGCTCCCTGGATGAGGACAAACCCAAAATCACGTCATGGGAAGCGGGCTGGAACGTCACCAACGCCATTCAGGTACACTGTGGTTACTGACATCGTGCATGTGTGGATGCAAAAATACCATGTGCTGCATGCATCAGGCCTGAGCCAAGAGTCACCTTGAAGATCTGTCATATTTTAAGATTTAGGCCTGAGCGAGAAGAAAGAGCGTAGAATTTCACACAATCCAGGATTGTAATAAATCAATACGCTCAACAAAGTCTACCAAAATTAATTTTGGCTGTTAAATATATTTAAAATTCTACTTTTCATTATAAATAAATGCAGGCTTAATTAAAAGGTTTTATTGATGGTTTGTGGGTGAACTCACTGGTGCAGTGGGTTTGGGAATTTATTTATTCAAATCTGTTTATCAGTGGAGCTGCAGGCAGGGCCTGTTGGTCTGTGATAGCCCCAAGGCTGAACGGACCCACGTGCTTATCACCGTCTCCATCAAATTGAAGTTTTGAACAAACGAATTTTAATTTTTTTTATTTTTAATCGTATTTTTAATGACCTAATTCCATTCCGTCTATAAGCAAAGGCCTGATTTTCAAGGGCGAGACGAATGAGAAAATAATTGTGTGATGTAGACATTTGAAATTACTCAACTGTGGTAAATCTCATATTTCTGCGTTGCATGTCATTTTAATGTGCAAAAATATCATTTTTTTGTCATTGTTATTATGTAAGCTGTGGGCCGTGTGAGCCAGTCATTGCACGCCTGGGCTGGCTCGGCCTGTCACTGCGATGTGGGCCTCGTCCATTACCACTCAGCTGCGCTTCTCTGTCCGCAGGGCATGTTCGTCCTCGGTCTGCCGTACGCCATCCTCCACGGCGGCTACCTCGGTCTCTTCCTCATTATCTTCGCGGCTGTGGTGTGCTGCTACACCGGAAAAATCCTCATCGCGTGTCTGTACGAGGAGAACGAGGACGGCATAAAAGTGCGCGTGAGGGAGTCCTATGTGGACATCGCCAACGCCTGCTGCGCGCCCCGCTTCCCCGCACTGGGCGGTCACGTTGTGAACGTGGCTCAGATCATCGAGCTGGTCATGACCTGTATTCTTTACGTCGTGGTCAGCGGAAACCTGATGTACAACAGTTTCCCGGGGTTCCCAGTCTCCCAGAAAGCCTGGTCCGTGGTGGCCACGGCCGCGCTCCTGCCGTGCGCCTTCCTGAAGAACCTCAAGGCCGTGTCCAAGTTCAGCTTCCTCTGCACCCTGGCTCACTTTGTCATCAACATCCTCGTGATCGCCTACTGCCTCTCCAGGGCGCGCGAGTGGGCCTGGGAGAAGGTCAAGTTTTATATCGATGTGAAGAAATTCCCCATCTCCATCGGCATCATCGTGTTCAGCTACACCTCCCAGATCTTCCTCCCGTCCCTGGAGGGAAACATGCAGAAGCCCAGCGAGTTCCACTGCATGATGGACTGGAGTCACATCTCTGCGTGCGTCCTCAAGGGCCTCTTCGCCCTGGTGGCCTACTTGACGTGGGCAGACGCCACCAAAGAGGTCATCACGGATAACCTGCCGTCAACCATCCGGGCTGTGGTGAACATCTTCCTCGTCGCTAAGGCGCTATTATCTTACCCGCTGCCGTTCTTTGCTGCAGTTGAGGTTCTGGAGAAATCCTTGTTCCAGGATGGCGGGAGAGCCATGTTCCCAGACTGCTACGGCCCCGGTGGGCAGTTAAAATCATGGGGTCTGGGCCTCCGAGTTCTCCTGGTGGTCTTCACCTTGCTCATGGCAGTGTTTGTCCCCCATTTCGCCCTCCTTATGGGTTTAACTGGGAGCCTCACCGGCGCCGGCCTGTGTTTCCTGTTGCCAAGCCTCTTCCACCTGAAGCTCCAGTGGAGGAATCTCCTGTGGCACCACGTGTTCTTCGACGTTGCCATTTTTGTTATTGGGGGCATTTGCGCCATATCTGGCTTCATCCACTCAGTCGAAGGGCTCATAGAGGCGTACAGGTACAATATCCACGACTGAGAGCTCCAGAGATGGCCTTTATTGAATGGTGATGTCCTAAAAATGCCGAAAATCTCCGGCAGGGTTGTCATGACGCAGACCTTATCAAAACATCATGTTGACCACTTGACATAGGAGCTCATGAGGAGGATTATTTGTGTGAAATGTAACATCTTTTTATTTTGCCTTCGTGATAATGTGCAATAATAAACTCTACAATCATAGTGTAAAGTAGTCTTCTCATTCCAGAAAACATGTTTTATTAACTGGACAGAGGGACACAACCTCCGCATGAAGAGGGGGGTGATTATATATGCGGGCATTAACAGGTCTGTCCAGGTATCAAGTCTTCATGCAAAAGTTGTCTAAGATCCAGTAAAAAAAAATGGGTCTAACTGTGAGTGTGTACGTGTTTATATCTGGGGAATGAAATATGTGAAAAACATTGGAGTGAATATGTTATTACTGGTATTTGAGCTGCTAGATATATCATTAATCCCACTTCAGAGAAAATATAAGACAGAGGCTCCCATCAGATCAGATGGTGCTCTGTGGATTATAACAACCATGAATAACTTATGTGTAGTTGTTACAGATTTTTTTTCAGTTTCTTTCTGTTTTTGTGTTTTTATTTTCCATCTTATGCCTATAGTGGACCTTGTTTGTTTTCTTGGTGTATCAAGTGTCATTCTGGATGAAGTGAATTCAAAGTGCAAAGCAAGTGGGTCCTTAATTGTGTTAATATGAAAAATGTTTGTCTGATAATATTCTCTTCCTATTGAACTTGTTAATTGTGATTTAATGGAACTAATCATGGTGTGTGAGACAGAGTATTTGTTGAATTAAGAGATAAATAAATCAAATATTTTATGGCTGGTCATTCTAATGTTTCCTTGTACAATGAAATGCAGCCAGATATGAGTGAGAAAGTTTGTCAGTGTGACTTTCTCTTTCATTTTGAATGTTCTGGGCTTTGTTTAAACTTCCTCTTAAAAGGTGAATTAAGCTTCCCCTTTCTAAAAAAACAATGTTTTGAGGGTTCAAAGATTAGATGAGATCTTGCAGATGCAACGTTGTGTATCAAATGACAGGCTGAAACCTTTGCTGAGTAAATTAATTATTGATAGGGTGCAGCAGCCTGTTAGTACACCTGTGAACTCAGAAAAAAACAGGACGTGGATTAAAGTAGAAATTTTGATTTCACACAAAGTGTGAGTGTAATGCAGAATATAAAAGTCAGCAAGACAGAAGATTTTCAATCATTTCATTTTCACTTCCTTTTATTAGTCAGCCATGACATGACATGTATCTAACAATGAGGATATTCAAATAAGTGATGGATGAAACCTTAAAGTGAAGATGGACCTTAAAATATGTTAAAAACACTGATCATGCATGCATGTTTAGTTCCCATAACACTTTTTTTAATAATGTATTGGTTTTTATTTTACACAGACACACTCAACCAGACAGACCTGTATCACAACATAGTTTCCGGTTCTTCACACCCCCCCCCACACACACGCGCGCACAGCAGTTTATACAAGTCCACAGTCAGATGTCAGTCAGTTTCACTTCTCTAACAGCAGCAGAAGAAGCAGAGGAGACGCTTGTTCACAAAGTCAGGAGCAGACTTTGAACTTGTTGGCACTTCATGCTGCAGAGTTTCAGGTACGCTTCATAATCTCACTCAACAGGTTTATTTGTGAATAAAAGCTACTAGATTTCAGAGACTATTTTTGATAGTAAACTGTTAATGTCTCAGTAGTTCTTTGATTGTACAGAGTTTTGTGGTTACACTCATTCTCTCTGCAGCAAAATGCTTCCATCTGTGATAGTAGCGCTCATGCTCGTCTCTCTCACCTGTGGAGAAAATCCTGCCATACAAGTCGTTCTGACCAACAAAGGACTTCAGTACGGTAAGTTTATTTAAACACAATGGCTTTGTAGGGTGTTTGGTTGCTTTAGAGCTACCTGTGTCTTTACATAAAATACCCAGTAAAATCTCACTGCATGATCAGTACATAAAACATGTTTCACTCGCATCAATTATAACTTAATACATGTGCTGTTCGTCCCAGGGAAGCATGTAGGTGCAGGATGGATTCAGGACAAGTTGGAGCTCGTCACTCTTCCTGACATCAGCGGTAAAGTTGGCATGGGCATCCTTGGCAGCATCGACTACACACTGACAGGGTAGGATTACATTTGAGATCCTTTAATATATCTTTTCAGTTCCAAATTAGTTCACAAATCCAAGTTTAACATTTACTATTTATAATCATAGAGAGCTTATTCTTCAAAAGGTGTAAGTTCTCCATGATTTAACTTTATGAATTTGAACTCCAGGGTGAATAATGGTGTTTTTAGTATAGTTTGTGTATACTTGAGTTTACTCTTTAGGCCCGTTTATGTTACATGTCTGTGTCCTCACACCTCTTTACACCTCACACCTTTCTTCTCCTCGTGTGTTTTAGCATCAGGATAACCAAGTGTGACTTTCCTGAACCATCTGTTGAGTTCAATCCCGACCCTGTAGGATTCAAGACCTCCATCTCAGGCCTCAGTGTTGCAATATCAGGAGATTGGAGGACACACTATATAGCAATGTGAGTTGAAAAATTAAAAGAGTATAAAGTAAAGTAACCCTGACAGCTGTTCGTCTTCCTCTTTATTTGGTTGTTTAATTTGGAGGACTTGTTGTCTTTACCACAACATGAAAGTGTTAGAGAACAGTGATTGCATATACACAGTCTATAGTTCATAGTGATACACTTTGGTGTGAAATGTTGAAAAAAAAGTGTATAAAAACTTAATGAGGAACTGATATTAAGGTTCAATTTCAAAATGACCTTCATGCTGATCAGAAAAAGGAAGTGATTCTCTATGATGCTGTTGTGTCCATTGCTGTTTTGCTTTTCTTGGAACATTAGATATTTTTTTTTTAGTTTATTTATTTGCATAAATAACAATACATAGCAACCCAGGAGTAAAAAAGCATTATGCTCATGTGATTAGGCTTATAAAGACATCTCACCAAAAAAGGAAAAAAAGAAAAAACAATAACATCTAAAATGGAAGTCTGTGTGTTTATATATGTAAGTTCTTACACAGGTGCGAATTCACCTGTTCATCTTCATCATCTTCACCTTTTACTGTAAAATGAACTGTATTGAAAACCAGAACTTGATATAGCATCCTGATCTGGTGTTGTCAGATTAGTTAGCTAATAAGTAGACAATGATCCACGTTTTATTACCTCCAACAAGAGCAATATGTGATCAATATCCAGTCTTGAAAAATTTGTCAAGTATTTTCACAAACAGATAAAAATCACAGACAGAAAAAAATAAGTTAAAAAAAAAAGTCATTTTGATGACTTCCTGCTGGTGTCGTCAGGCCATTTTCAGTATATTTATATAACTACACTCTCATCTACCCAGTAAATGACGGATGTCAAAGTGACAACTAGCTGGGGAGATATTTAGGCCCAGACAGAGGTCTACAGTCTGCACATGCAAGTTTATATTAAAATACAGAGAATCACCAAATTGCTATGCCAGATTACCATCTGAATGTACTGTAAACAAGGAAATAAGGAAGAAAAAAAAACTGAATATATTCTGTCCAAATCTGCACTGATTTTGTATGTTTTGTGTATTTTCAGACATGATGGGGGAACTTTCAACATGGCTTTATTTAATGTGGATGTGGCCTCTGTAGTGGAGCTGGGGAAAGATGCTGATGGACATATGTCTGTCACCAGTGTCAGCTGCAGTGCTAGTATTGGAAATGTGGATGTACAATTCTCTGGTGGAGCCAGGTACAGTACAAAAGAGAGAGAGAGAGAGAGAGAGAGAGAGAGAGAGAGAGAGAGAGAGAGAGAGAGAGGGTTATACTGATGTCGAGATTAAAGCCCTGCAATCTTATTTGTCTACAGTTGGATATTCCAGCCTTTTGTGAAACATTTCAAGGGGCGTATTAGAGGTGAAATAGAGAGTGAAGTGAGTGTTTTTCCACATCTTTAACATTTATATCAGTAGTGATTCGGTCCATGCTGAACGATCATCAGATGCTGTTCAGGTGAAACCAGTAAATCTGTAAAGACTTTTAATGGTGAATTCTGCGGGACTTCTGCCTTATTTTCTTCCTAGATCTGCCCCGCTGTGGAGAAATTCATTGTAAACTTGGAGTACAGCCTACAGGCCACAAACGGTATTGCAGCAGGATAAATGTTAATAAAGACCATATTTATAAAACAATGTACACTGATGTTGATAGCAACAGTTACTAAATGCTGGAAGTGACTTTACTTGAAGCCAAAGATGAAACAACAGTCAGGAATTGAAATGTCTAAATAATTCAGTCAACATATGATTTCTTCTCTATTCAGTCTCCTTTGACGTGAATCAAGACCTCAGTCTTGACGTTCCTCTCACCGACGTACCTGTCATTGAAGCTTCAAGTCTAAATCTGGGTCTTAAGGTAAGAATACACACATACAGTAGAGGTAGTTTCATATTTTCATATCATGGTAATCCCTTCAGGCTGTTCTTTCATTTCTTTGAAAAAAGGAAGTACTCACAACCATATTGGCAATGATTATATATTGAACAACAACACATAACAACACACACAAAATTGATCAATAACTGTATTTGATTTAAAGGGAGAATTCTACAGTATCAAAACTCATCAGGAACCTCCCTTTGAGGCCCAGCCTTTCACCATGTCTGAGCATGCTGGCTACATGTTGTCAGTCGGCCTGTCTGAGTTCACAGTGAACTCTGCCGCCTTTGGATACTTCTCAGCTGGACTTCTTCAGACCGTCATCAATGACAGCATGGTAAGTTCACCTGAAAGGACAGAAAGACGCACGCAAGAAAGACAATTCCAGTTTGTTTTAAGGTTTCAAACAGCTTTTTCAATCAGAAAAATCCATCCATGTATATTAAGCATTGATCACTTTTCTGTCATAATGATGTATGTGGTTAATGATTGATGTTTCATCATCTCAGATACCTCCCACCTCTCCTGTGCACCTGAACACCAGCCAAATGGGGCCTTTCATTCCTCAGGTGAGTTTATTTATTAGAGTTACATTTGGCAGTGTGCAGCTACCGTGTCACAGCTCTAGCAGGGACGTCCACAGACTTGATTGGGCTCAAGAAAATAGTTAATAAAACAGGACAAAACCAGTGGAGTAATCAGCTTAATTCTTTAATTTAAAAAAAATGTGGCTCCCATTGTGAGAATGTATACATTTAGAGGGAAAGAGAAAGGAATAAGTAACAAAACCAAAGTGAAAAATGCAGGACACATACTGTATCTGAGAAGTTTTATGTTACATTTGATTGACTGTTTTCTTAGACATGCAGTACTGCTGCTGCGTGAAGCTATTTTTCCAAGACTTTTATCACGTTTGCATTAAGACATAACATATTTACATACAGTTCATGTCAAGCACAGATTAACTACGATATTTAATACACTCAATCATCAAAACTCTTAACACATGATTTGCCATTTATAATAGGACTGACAGCATGTGACTCTGAAATAATCACAATACGTGACTCAATGATCACAAGATTATGTTATGACATGAGGATAAAAACATTTTGTACAGATGTGGAACTTGTTTTTAACTGATGTCCGGCAGATTATTTACTTTTATTTTCATAAACCATGAGAAGACAACACCTGTGGACACTATATTTTAAGAGATTGTCAACAATAGTGCAGCTTCTTTGACATTACAATCAACATCACAGTTGTATGAGCCATATTCTTCTTCATCCTGACTGCTGCTGATTCTGATTAGTTGTTCTTATTTAAGGATAACTCTCAAATTGTCAACATAGCCCATGAAAAAGACAAAATCAGCAATGAATTGATCCGACTAAATAAGTATTTCCTGTGTAGCCAAAGCCTGATATACAGCATCTTACTAGATTGTGATCATCTGAGGCAAAAAATCAATTTTTGCTTATAATAGTAATATTTGGTAAAAACTACAACCCCCAGATGTTGTAGGAAATTCATGAACTCATTTGTGATATTAGTTGTATCTTTTGCAGTTTTTGCAAAGTCTGGAGAAACCACCATTACGAAAAGAGCACTAAGTACTAAAAAAACTAATTTGATTAAACAGACGAGTCCAGACGCTTGTGATTTTCCTCCCTCTGCTCGAATTTCTGCGCGAACTCTAGCTTCCACTTCCTGTTTTAGTTGTATAATGATTTCTCTCAGGAGTTTATCTGTTTCTATTGCACTCCTCGCTTCTTCTGAACTGTCCGGCAGCACAATTTCCACATCTTCATTCAGTGATGGCGCTGAAAAAGAAAGAAAAACCTCTGGTCAGCAAACATAAATATGTTTTTAGTGATATCTTGAAGTCTAAAATGCTTAGAAAAATACAATACCTTTGATAGAGACACTGCAGGCAAAAAGGTATATTGTTGACACTACTAAGGATATCACCATATATTTGCCTGGAGAGGGCTCCCCTTCCATGGTTGTGTTGTCCCCCCTAAATATGAGATACAGACAAAGTTGAAATCAAATTACAGCATTTTTTAAGAGTCACTATTTATGCTCCCAGAAAAGGGTGTTGCTCAAACTCTGGGAGTGGCACTTCTCTATTCTCATCTCTTTGTATTTCTTTGTATTTCTTTGTATTTATTTGAAAGCGGCAGTGAGACTGCTGACTAAAGCAAGAACAAGAGGTCACATGACTCACCCTCTGGCCACATGCTTCCCATTGAATACAGAACTGATTTTTTAAGATTCTTTGCATAATTTAAACTTAAATAGTTTAAACTATTTATAGTCAATACTACTCAGATTAGGACATTTATAAAGCAAATTATAGCCTTAATAATCTGAATTTTGACACTTTCTCATTTGAACTACAGTTAATACTAATATCAATATAATAATTACACATATGATAATAGACAAATAATTAAGCTTTCTTGTTAACATCGTACCAGCTAGATTGTTGAAAATACAGAGGTGATTCTCTGGACCAGTCACTTACTGACATGTTCTCAGAGGCGCAATCGATATGCTCACTTTAAAGAGAAAAACATTGAACATCCTTAGATGACATCTTATATTAAGGATTTCTCTTTAAAATATGGTAATGATTCATTTGACTAATCATTCTCTTACATGCTCTCAACACAGTCAGATTTTACCTTTAATATAAAAGCATAAATGTCTGCAACAGCTGACATGATGACTATGATATGTATGATATGTCCTCTTTATGGTGGTAATGTTCTGTAACTACAGCACTCTGGCTACAAACCAATATTACTAATATCAGTTTAGGCAGCATTTTCAATTTACTTACTAAATTACATTACTGTTTTTCTGAGACTTATTATTACTTATTATTATTGACCCCACTATATATTGCTTTGCATGATATACAACACATTGATATAACTTTAAAGATGTGCTGGTTTGTTTAGATATCAACTCAAATCCAAATCAAACACAACTTCATTGTCCATCTTTGTTGCACAAAACTAGAAATTCATCTCCAATCACTAGATATCACATCATATGTCACAAAAACGACAAGTACAAACATTTAAATACACTATATTAGATGATACTTCATTAAAAAAGCAAGAAATAAATGACTTAATGATAATGATTTGAAAATCATTTAAGAGATTAAAAATGAAGAAAATTGCCACTTTAAAAAGAGACATACATACTAAAACCCAACAACTGCTGTCTGAGATGTGCAGCTTGAGGTTGGGAGGTCTGGTCTGTTAAACATACCTTTGACCAGCGTCAGAGCTACTGTTATTGCTGAAGTAGCCGGTATACGTCTCAGTGGCACCAGGAGGTTATGCAGGTCTGTTCACCACCCTGTAGAGTATATAGTTTGCATATCACTTCATATAGCAACTGCATATGGCTGTATGTAATCCAGAAACAACATATGATGATATTATTAAGAATATTTAGAACATTTTAACAGTCTGGTCTTGGATGCAAGTTCATCCTGCTTCTTGGATTTTTTAAAATCTCATTTATTTACTGGTGTTAACTATAAATGTTACCATCTGCAGTCCCTCCAGCAGGTCATAATTAAAACATATAACAAAACAATAACAAACAGTACTAGGCAAAAAAACACAAAGGACACATAATACAAAATACAAAGCTACACACAATAGCACATCACATACACCCACAATGTCAACTAGAAATTAATAATGTAAGCTTTTCAAATTAAAAGCAAGATTGTTTGCATTCATGAGAAGACCATTAGATGAAATTTAGATTCAGTGATTACAGAGCTGAGTAGTTTTTAGCAGATTTTCTAATTTGGTTTTGAATGTATTGATGGAACTGCAGCTCTTAAATGGTATGATACAATCTTGTATAGAGGATATTCTGGAGGATCTAATAGAAGTTACTGAGCGAGTGTACACAAAGTCACATAGTGGAGGAGGGGCCAAACCATTTAAAATTTTATAAACTAAACACAAATTTGAGAATAATCTAAAATTGTCAAAGCTCAGTAAATTGTATTTCTCAAGTACCCTACAGTGGTGGAAATGCATTGGCTTTTTGTCCAGAGTTTTTAGAGTTTGTTTGTATAAGGACTCAAGAGGTTTTATGGCTGTTTCTCCAGCCTGCCCACAACATGTGATGCAATAAGACATATGAGAAAGAATCATAGCTTGCAAAAATATCTTGGCTGCGTCCAAAGAGAGACAGTTTCTAATATGTCTAAAATTTGCTAAGTTGTACTGTATGGTTTTAACCATTCAAATTTGAATCCAGTGTCACACCAAGATATTTAAAATCAGTGACTTTGTCAGTCTTTTCACCTTTGATGAGAATATCAGCGTTAGGAGGTTGTACCATGGTTTTAGAGAAAAACATACCCTTTGTCTTGTTTACATTTAGACTCAGACATGATTGATCAAGCCAATGTGTGATCCTTTCCAATGCAATTGTAAGCTTAGCAGCAGCTAACTCAGCTGTTTTTGCATGTGTGTACACAACGGTGTCATCTGCATACATTTGTAGTTCTGCATCATGACACTGTTGAGGGAGATCATTAATATATAGGTTAAATAATAGGGGACCTAACACTGACCCTTGTGGAACACCCATTGTGCACTTCATGTTACTGGACATTGTGTCACCAACTTTAACACATTGTATCCTATTAGATAAATATGAAGACATCCATGCCAGTGCTCTAGATGAGAAGTTAAATTTAAAGAGTTTCGATATTAAAACATCATGATTGACTGTGTCGAATGCTTTACACAGATCTAAAAATACAGCACCAACTACTCCTCCATTATCAAGTCTTGATTTGATTTGCTCTATTAAGTGGAATGATTGTCTCAAAACTGTGTGTAAAAAGAAAATCCACAAGCGTAGAACTGAGATCCACAAATAATTTTTCGATTCACAAATAAAAATTGAGTTCACAAATGCCTGTTTGAAAGTTGTAAATGTTAGGGAGATATTCACAAATGCTTTTCATTTACTTAAATTAATTTAATGTATTCACAGATTTTTTTTATTTGTGGATTTATTTTTGTATTTTCAGATATGTTTTATATTTCCAAAATATTTTTGTGAGTTTACAAATCTTTTTTTGTATTTGTGGAAGGTGTTTTACATTTACAGATCACACATTTACACACAGATTGTTGATCTGTTCACACAAATCATTATGAAACAAATCTCTCTCCAAATTCTGTAACATTTCTCAACACAAAAAATATGAAAGTGTCCTTGATAATTCAACAATATGATTGGTTAATATTAAGGCCATCCGTTTTGATTATTTCTCCTTCAATTTTGAGAAATAAAGGTTTTTTTTGTCAGTTTTTTCGATTGCGGAAGCAGCTTCATTACCCATGACCTCATCGACTCTTACTATGGAGACAAAGACACTTTGTGTTATGCTACAAAACTTTTATTTACTATTATATATGCTATTTACTTTTAATTGCTGAATTTATGCCAAACTGATTAAGATTTTTGTGTGCAGTTGGTTCACTGAGTTGCCCCACCCCAACCCATTCACACACACACACACACACACACACACACACAGCGTTGGATGACATGGCTCACACAATGTGTTATGGGCAGACTTGGTGCATTCAACTCCTGTTTTGGCTAAAATATCTGAAAAATTGTAGATTTAAAAAATACAAAAACTACAAAAATTAATTTTAACCACATTTTATCCAACCAGACAGCACCCCCAGTTGTTGCCTACAATCACGTGATAGCTGAGGTCAAGAGCTCTTTATAACAGTTGGTCCCATGTCTGTAGCCCCTTTTGGTGCTGAATTATGAGCCTTCATACATGCACCAAGGTCAAGATTCAAAGGTCAGTATTTCAAAGCCGCAGCCATGTAGAATCATTGTGTTTTATTGGATGACGCGGCTCAATATGAAATGAGGGGAAAGATGATTTCATATTAAATATCCTCAGCCACATATTCTTAGAAATATAAAATTAAATGAGCAACTTCACATTTTAGGCTATAAAACACCTTTTCTTAACACAGATAGTTGCATTTGGATTTGGGTTGCGGTGGATCAGATGGCAAACAAGAAGCATTCTTATAATTAATAATAATAATTATTATCATTATTATTATTTTTAACTGTGTCAACAGTCCACCCTCAAGAAAATTTGATGTTATTTGACTGAAACCCATACATTTTCACACAATTTTGGACATTATCATTACAATATTTATTTAAATAAATGCACTGTGTGCCATAAAAAAATAATAATAACAAAACATTGGTAAAACAGGCTTGTAGTGAATGAACTTGAACTGCAATTTTCTCATCCTCCCATAGTCAGACTGTAGCTACTAACCAGCTCTAGGGACGGCTATGGAATTTTATCTTTATCTTATTCACCACCAATTTATTTGTCCATTTTGCACATATCACAGAGATACAACAGACTGCATTTATGCCATCTCAGCAGCACTTTCTATTTCCTTGTTAGAACAAAAGGCACACATCAGACTTTATGATCCAACTGATAAAGATTTATACTGTCTGTTATATAGTTAATATTACAGCTAATGTAGGTTATAGTTAATATTTGACTTTTGTTCCAGGTTTTTCATTCCAACATTCAGAGCTGCTCCTTAAAGAACACTTCAGGTTAAAGATGAATACAGACAGTTGAGACTGTTTGTGAATCAACAAACCTTAAAAACCTCCTGCTGTGTGTTTCATGTTTGTTCTGCTTCTGGTTGGTTTCCTGGCTGAAGCTGCTGATTCAATTCACCTTCACTCATCAGTTTGATTCAGATTATTTTTAGCATCTAAACCCTAAGCCCAACCACAGAGATGGCGCTGAGGGAAGCACAATCCTGAAGGGAAATGGTATTGAAGGGGGAAACAGACTTAGACACACGACCTGTTTAGACGGTAGACATATGGTCTCCTCCGTCCTCCCACTAATCTTAATTTTGGTACTTTTCCTGTGCCATAAAAGTATAGTATAGTATAGTATAGTATAGTATAGTATAGTATAGTACAGTATAGTATAGTATAGTATAGTTTTATTCCCTCTCTGATCATCACCCTGAACAAATTAAAATAGGCACTGTACTCTGACCTGTTTAACTTGTTCTTGTCACTTGTAGTTTTAACTGCATGTCTGTTTTTAATATGCACTGTTGAGCCTTGTCAAAGGAAAATTTGTGTTACTTTGTGACAATAATCATCTCATCTTATCTAAGCTGCCCTCTGTTGATTTCAATACAAAACTGTCACCACTCAATTTGTTTTTCTTAAACAATTCTACTGCAATGACGTAGAAACTGACCTGTTTGTGTTTTCTGATGTAGATGTTGTTCTCGTGTTGGAGGTTTTGAGGTGTTCAAGGTTTTTATCGACACTCTTGCCGCGTCTTTGTCACCGCGCTGCCCAACACAAACTCAGCTTTTTAGTAGTACACTTTCTAATCTGTAAGAAAACGTGCAGTATTATATTCGAAATTAATGAGTAGGTTTTAAAAGTGTTTTCGCTGCCTCAAACACCAAACATAACAATTGACACAATACCAGGAGAGAAGTTACTGCATGTAAGTTTATTGGAATAAATTAGACTGAAAATAGATACCAAGCACCACAAAGGTTGCTTAAGCAGGGTGCGGCATGAGAGAGCTGGACAGCCCACTAGTCAGCCTGCCAATCAGATGATCAACCTAAAGGAGTCAACAGGAAACACCAAAACAAACAGGATGTAATAAAAGAGTCATACCAGAGAAGCAGCAGAGACTCACTGGTGCTGTGAGACCCAACTGGTCCTGAGTCACGTGTCTATCTGACTATCTGAACTTTAAATTTACATTCACACACACGGCCTGATTAACCTCAATAGATTCCTAGCAGGACAAAAATTAACTACAGTTTGTGTTCTTGTTGCATATTTGATAACAAATAGAATGAAAGGTGTAGTATAAATATGTTTTACATGCGTACATCTGGCCCTCTGTCACGTTTTCATAGAGACAAGCAACAGTTATTGTCATTATCTATAAATCTACAGATTTTTTTCAATCATTCAATCATTTAGTCTATAAATGTGAGAAAACTGCCAGCGTCAAATTGCTTGTTTTGTCTGACCAACAGTCCAAATCACAAAAATATTTAGTTTACGATGAAATAAAAGGTCAAGGTCACTTATTGTCTCCCTCGGGTGAAATTTGTCCGGGATAAAGGAAACATCACAATAAAAAAACACATTAATTAAGAACATGTGCAGACACTGAACTATGGTATGAAAATGACCACACAAATTAGCACAAAAACATTCACTCTATTAAAAACCGCAGTTCTGAGGCAAAAAAAACATCTCAAACATACAGACTTACACATACAATAAATTACAAACAGACAAATCTCACTTTACATGCTTACAAACAAGCACAAAATTGTTGAGAGCAGCAGTTATCTGAAAACCTGCAAATCTTCACATCTGAGGAGCTCAAACCAGTTGATGATTGTTTTCTGCCTGATATGTAGATATATAAATAACTCAAATGATTATTTGAATATAAATGCAGGTTCATTTCTTACTGTACCATTCATGGAGTCGGTGAAAATATTAAAGTTTACCATCAACTTTTCTTTCTTCTGCAGCTGCCCAAGATGTTTCCAGGCCTGCTGATGAGCCTGCAGCTTTATGCCCAAGAGGTTCCAGCGGTTTCCTTCCAGCCTGGTGCTGTTAAAATTGGCTTCCAGGCTGCTGTCAAGGCTGTCGCCATCCAGCCCAACGCTACCCAGACCCCCCTGTTCAAACTCCTTGTTGTGAGTACTTTTATTTTACTCTTTATGTTCACAACACTTCAAAGTAGTTACATAAAGTATTTAAGTACATTTACAGCTTGTAGCTGCCCAGTGTAATGTAATGCCCAGTCTGTGTAATCATTCAATCCACAGAAGAAAAACCTCAAGTTGATCGACAGCAAATTAATGGCCAAATATTTTGATCACTGATTAATAGTTTAAGTTATTTATCAAGTAAAAATGCCAATTACTTGCTGATTCCAGCTTCTCTAATGTGAGGATTTGCTGGTTTTCTCTGTTTTATATAATTGTAAATTGTAAATTAAATCTTTGGAGTTTGGTTGGTTGAACATAACAACCAATTTGAAATCATCATCATAGGCCACCAGAAATTACAATCTGCATTTCATGATATTTCATAGTCTGAATAGTTAATTAATAATTAATTAACTGGGAAAAATAACTGACAGATTAATCCATAATGAAAGTAAATGTAATCCTGAATTAACCGTAAACCTCTTTCCCTTCAGGACTTAGAGTTCAGTGGTAAATTTTGGATCGATGAAGGAAAAGTGAAGGGCTCCTTAACGATGGACAAGTGAGCATCACCATGTTTTTAAAACACATAATAGAGTCTGAGTTCAAAAAGTCAAGCTCACAGTAATGATACTGGTTTCTCTCAAACAGCCTTACACTGAGTCTGGCATCGACTGAGGTGGGAACCTTTAAGGTAAGTGACACAAAAAAAATAATTGCATCACATATTATATTAAATCTTCAGTGTACAGCAGGTTTCATGAGGAAAGAATCATGTTTCTCTTTGCAGACTGATGCTTTGGAAAACCTTGCAAAGATTGGAATGAAGACGGTGGTCTTGTCAAAAGTGAACCGTAAGTTTTAGTCGCATCTTTAATCAGTGTTTTCACTTCACTGTATGGTATCATTACCATCTGTCTGTCTGTCTGCTTTATTCTCACATGACCATGACATAATCACAAAAAGGCATTTAGAAAAAAAATACCAACTAAATGTTTATAATATTAAGTTTCCAGGTATTAACCCACCTGTTACCAGAACAAAGGGGACAAAGCGTTGTTTCCTTTAGAATATGACCATAAAATACTGTGCTGGTTCAACATGCTGCATCTGAGTGTTGAGTTCATGGTCCTTGTCCTGACCTGTAACTTTCTGTTTCAGTTCAAATGAGCGAAGGTATCTATTTACCCAGAATGAGACATGCAAAGCTGACCAACTCAGTTCTGACAGTGGAAGAGGTCAGTATGAGTTACAGAACAATGTAAGGTTAATGTTTAGCTTTGATTCAGAGTAGAAATCATCTTTGAGCTGACTGTTGTCTTTTTTTCCTTACAGGGATTTATTGCCTTCTCTTCAGACACGGAGGTGCGAATAGACGAAGGTTTCAACTGACAGAGAAACCTCATCCAACACTGCTCTTCATTCCAGTAAACAAGCCCGTAAACAAACTGGATTTGCTGTCTCACACCTCATGACAAAAGCTTGAATGTAGTTAAAAGATAATGTTACGTTTATGGTCTGAATCCATAGACTGAGTCATTAATGAGACTTCTCTGCACAGTTCATAATCAACATCTCTACAGCCTTTATGTCAAATCAGCAGTGATTAAACCTGCAGTTCGACTTTAAAAATGCTTATAAAGTGGAGATGTACAGCATGTGTTTTTTTCCAAATAAAAACAAATATACGTATTTTTTAAATTCATTTGGTCTCATTAATATAAAATTACAAGACTTAACTGAGCAAAGAAGTTGAAAATCTTTTCAATCGTTTCATTACAGGTTTCCACAAATAGAAAAAAGGGGGTTGAGTTGATTTTAATTACTGTGTTTATGTTTTTATATGATTATAGCATCTTTCAAATTGTTCTGATGACATCAGGTCTGTTTGTAGCAGCGTGTATCAGTGTCTGAGACGGTGTCGTTCTGTATGCAACCACCAGACGGAGGCAAAGTAAATCACACGCAATACTGCACAGGGACCTAATTTAAAAACAAAGACATTTAAACTTCCATTTGTCACAAGCTCCCAATAAGAAATGAATGTATTGATTAAGTTCCAGCTTTCTAACATGGAATTTATTCAGTTGTATAAGGAGGTAAATCAAACACACCTTAATTTTACTTCACCTTGTTGTAAACAGTGATGAGAGCTGGTATTCATTTCCTGTCAGGAGCCAATTAACTGCTTTTTTAAAAACTGAAACCCAAAATCTGGAATAAACATTTGATTTAAACATCTAAAAGGATCCACTACATTAAGTACAGGAAACATGTCGATAGTCTGTCTGTTTGGACACAGACAGGTTGGATAAGAGGGTCTCAGAGGAGAATAGACCTCCACAGTTAAAGGAGACTCTGCACCACCATATTCATGAAACAATGACATCTCTTTATTTTCAAACATTTCAGTGTGCACTCTTTAGATTCTGTTACATTTTCACATTCTTGGAATGTAACACCACCAAAATATAAATATAATCCTATTTACAACCACTGTTCTTAAAATGTTCCCCATAGAAATACATCACACTTCATTCATGAGACGAGAGACTGTGTGGATACTGAGCTGTTAGTTGGGCAGCGGAGTGAACTTTCAGCCCTGAACTGGACATGATGAACTGGAACAACAACAACAACAACACATTGTTATTTTAGGGAGGCAGGAGTGAAAACGAAGGACTGTAGATTAACAGGATCAACTGAACTATTTGAGATCGACTGTGGAGCGTCTTGGAAGACAGATGATGCTGAGCTCCATTCAGGGACAATCTAACAATTAAAAACTGCTTTAGCTGTCATCACAAACCCTTTAATGTAAACTTTATGTGTATAAGTGTCCTTATTTAATTTGTCAGGCGAGACAAAAGAAGAAAATTATGTCGCCTAAATCTCAGAAGCCAACGGAGAAACTGAACTAAGGTCAACTATGTAGCACCTGAGAGTTCTCTATGGGGTAAAGAAGCTAAATGTAGTATAAAAACTGTACTGATACTTGCAAAAAACACCACAAGCTAACAGCTTTTAAAAACAATTCATTCAACAACCTTTGCCAATATTCACCAATATACCAAAAATAACACCAGTATGGAAAAAAAATGGACAGAGCCTACAGAGGGGGTTCATCCATCATCACAAATCAAGTTTCAAAGTGTTTTGGGGTATTAAATCAATACATTTATCTCCATCTTTCTGCCCGTTTTAAAATATGTATTAAATGTTGGCACTCAGTGATCCCGAACGTAACACTGCACCTTTCAAAAAAGACTTCCTGCCACTTTAAGTAACAAATGCTGAAAATAAGTTAAACATTCAAGTATGCACATAACACTTAACTGAACAGCACATCATCAGTATGAGAGAAAAAACTGACAAACACAAGAGAGATTTAAAAAAAAAAAAATCAAGTCATTTTTTTTACCTGTTTTTACCCAAAATAAACCAGACGGACTGTAAGAGAGCAGAAGCTTGGATCTGCATCACAACAACATAAACGCTCTAATCCAATTTGTTTAACTGCTTTGAAATAAACAACCTTATTAGCGTCACTTTCTGCTCCTGAGCCGTGGACTGCTTTGGACCCCTGCACTAAGAAAACTGGTAGACTTCCACTTGATGGCTCATGACTTTAACATTTTACATCGACTACACAAGACCTGGATAAGTGACATTTGTATTCAAGCGTCATGCAAGACAAGCGCACTCTTTTTCTGTCTACTTAACCCGCACAGCTCACAGAAGATTCATCTGTGAGGAAAAGCAAAAGTCTGGGTAGGAATAAAAAAAAAAAAAAAGACTCATCTGGAATATCGCGGGATATAACTGGTTTTTCTGGAGAAGCAGCTTTGTTCTGATGTTTTCACCACTACAGAAATACTAAAAAAAATACTGGCGTTTCACAAAGATACAGGTCTCTCAGTATCTGACCTCACAGGACAGTGGAGAGAAGTCGTCTGCTGCCTCAATATCACAAGTCAGCTGATACGATCTGTAACTTCAACATGAGTTACTCTTAAAACTCTGTTACAGTCCGTCTGCATTAGTGGGGTTTTTGGTTTTGAGATGTTTCGGTCAGTTCTGCTGTACTAAGCGAGGTCAGTCGATGCAGAGGAAGTTATTGAAAAGTGACTTAATTTCAGCGGTTAACAGTGCTCACGTTGTTTACGAGGATGTACAAACAATAAAAACATTAGAGAGACATGAGAGGTTGAAAAGAAGAAGCAAAGACGAGAGAAAACTGATGAGATGATGTGGAGGCACAGTGTGAATTTTAAAAAAGAGCTTTCACATCACAAGACTATGTCCCATGAGCTTCGAGTGCGGTCCTATTCAACCCTGTTTATTTGGTTTTTTAAACTGTCATCAGCTCATAACTCCCCGTCACTGCCCGCAGCGGCGAGTATCAAACTCGTCGGCACAGACTGCTGAGGAGGGGGCGAACACTGACTTCTTGTGAGACGCGCACACACACACACACACAAACATACGCAGGGCTGAAGGATGGGGCTGTGGTTATTAGGCTGTGCTGGCAAATGAGGTGAGAGGTCCCCTTTGAGGGGAAAAAGTCTGAGAGGTCCATCGGTTCATGATGGTGGAGGAAGCAGCACGAAGGCTGAGATCATTTGTCTGCGACGGCTGCTGCCATGGGAACACGCATGGTGCCGCGAGCGGTCGCTGCCAACTCCTCGATTTCTGTGTTTAAACGTCTGATGACCCACTCCATCGCCTCCCGACCCTGAAACAAACAGAAGACAAGTGTCACAAAACATAACGTGTATTAACAGCCATCTTGATATTAAAAGAGACGCTGGGCCACGCTGGTATGATGGTATATCTGGAGATTTTAAGAGCGGCTTCACCTTGCTGGCGTTGACAGAGATGGTCTTGGCCATGAGACCCTCGAGGTAGCTGCTCAGACTGACACCTTTCACACTGATCAGAGCCTCTTGGGTGAGCACCGTCCTGAACACACAATCACATAAATTTAAAAGGTCATCAACAGTGCTGAAAACAATCAACACAATGTTAAACATGCTGCTGTGTTTGTGTTTATTTCATAACCTTCCAGTTAGATTCTGTTGGCTTTTAAATTTATTATAATGTCACTCCTTTTCCTCTGTTTTGGTTGAAGTAAACCATGTGAAAAAGTAATTTTGAGCCGTATGTTCAGATGGATTTTGACAGATTATTCAATGACAAAATTAACAGCAGCTCTGGTTCCTTCCAACTGATGCTGCTGGAGAAGCTCTGCTGAACAAGTACTGGACCAGCAGACTTAATTTTAGCTGTTCATGAAACAGTTCTTCATCTAATATCTGAGTAAAACCTTGTTTAAGAAGGTTTCAACTGATAAGTCCTAGATGACAACATTAATTATAGGAAAAACTTTGCAGCATTTGGTATTCTGCATGCTGGCTCACTGTCACAACACTTAAAAAGAAGTGAACCATCTTTAATGCTATCATTAGTAACACCTCACCTACTATAATAAGTCAAAATATCCGCTGTGAAATATCCCTGTTTACTTTCACCTGATTATAACTGAGGATCAAGCAGAGAAACATGTAGGACTAAAATAGAAAAGTGTAAGAAAACCTGACATCACAGGAATAATAGTTAATAAAGCAAGTGACCTTTGACATTCATACAAAGACAAGATGAGTCACTTACTTTTCAGGATCCTGCGGATGTGGCTTGTATGTCAACTTCTCATCTACAGATACCAGGTTAGTGAAGGAAATCTGGATGGACAAGATGAAGAATTAAGTCTTTTTAACATGTTGACTTGTGATAGCAGGATGAACACAGCTGTAAATGATTATCATTAACGACTGCACCAGTCTAACTAGTAAGCAGCAATTATCTGTTTTATAAGTTACACCTATGTTTGACCAGTGAAATGTCCACTGTTAGACACTCTGTTACACAAACAGGAAGAAGAGCACATAAAGAAATTCAAACAATTTAACACCATATTTGGCTCTATATGCTAAGAGTCCTCAGGGGCCAGTTAGTGTGTGTGTTTAGGACACAAATTAACACACCAGTCAAATCTCTAACAATAGATACACTAAATATCTAAACAAGCAGTTAAACATCATCACTCCAAACATGTTGTAAAACAAATTTACACAACCAGATTGTAAAACATTGCCTTCTTCCAAAAGGCTGGTAAATGAACGACTGTGACTACTTAATGAAAATCAGGTGATTTAGTCAATGGACCTGCTGTGACATTCTTATAAAGCCAAATAAATTCTCTTTTACCAGAAGTATAAATGTTACCCTAGAAATAATAGCACAGTCATTTAATCCATCACATCAGAGAAAATTATATGTATTAGTTTTAATAATTAAGATTCAAATAAGCTTGACAAAGACTTTCAGTGTGTAGCAACAACAAAGGCGAAACAACTTCACAGATGCAACACTAGATGACTCAGCATATGTCAACATATGAAAACATTAAGGAACAGTACAAAATAGAAGTTCTGCAGTTTTTGTCCTGTATAATAACTTTTTATTTTTCCAGACCTCTTGGTTTGAGCTGAAGTATGAATGACTTGATCTGCCGTCCTGATTGACGAGCGAGTGTCCCTTTATGTCAGCGTCATGCAACAACAGGTCTTGCTGACTGTGTGCTTAATAACATTATCTATGTCAGCACTACTCACGTTTGTAGATTTGAGCTCAAAGGATTTCTCTCTGGGATCCACTACTGAATGTTCTTGGACATAAGTGCATGTTCTTGTTACCCCAATGATCTGCAACAAAAGGAGGGAAACACAAACATTTTTCAAAAAAGTCATCACATTATCAATCAACAGAAAGCACCTCTATAATTGAAACATTTCTCTCATCATCTAACTTACAGATTTGGCCATGGCAGGCAGACCCCATTCTGTGCTGAGCAGTCTGGTGCTGTGTAACCGTCCCTCCTTGTCCACACTTCTGTCCAGAACATCTACTCCAAACACGCTGGGGTTCATGGGGTTAGGATACTTCTGCATCGCTGCCTTAGTCACCGTCTCCCATGGGTGGCTGTTAGAAACCAATATTAAAACATTAAAAACAGCAAGTTGGTAACATTCTGGTGAGGGTCAATGTTAGCTTACATCAATAAATGTGTCCCTTACAGATAAATGTATAAAATGGTAATAACTTCAGTAAGTGAGGTGATGTCAATGTCTTCATTGTACTTTTGTGTCTACTTTTCTGAACCCACCAATAAAACATAATGTATTGCTATGATGCCTGACAATATGTTGGAAATCAGATTGATTGCTTACGTCATTCAGGTCATTTTCACCACTGAGGTAGGTTAGTATGCTGGACGAAAGCAAATAAGCAGATAACTTTGAACATCATTCTCAAGCTTCATCATTTTGTCTCATGAACCACTTTAAATGATCACAACGATGTTTCACTCATCATACAAAGAAACAGCAGTACCAGTGAAATCAGCTGTGAACATAAGAAACACCCTATTTATTGTAGAAAAAAAATGTTCTAACTTGGTGGTCACAGGTGTACTCACTTGCATTGAGGTTGTACTTTGAGGGCTTTATTTTCAATTTAGTCTCTCTAACCTGTTTATTTTTAATTACAAATAAGATCAAATACCTTACACTTCACTCTAAAATATTATAATTATAATATAATTATTGTAAGATGAGACAATTTTGAATGATTTAACAGTTTAGTGATATTACACAGGGGTGTAGTCGGTTTTGTTATACTGTGTATATACTGTATATATAGTCTATGGTCCGGCCGAAGGTCATCAGCTGACACGGTCACTGATTAAACCCAAGCACAGAGGGGCCACCTCCGCACACCGCGGACTAACATCATGGATTTTACTAGAAACTGTAGGAGATGCTCTTTATCCTACTAAATGCCCCGATAACTGTTACACAAAGGCGACTGAATGACGAGCACACCGACAGTAGATAGTTGTATTCAGATCGGAGGGTCTCTCCTCCGTTATGTAACATTCATCATGGCGGATTACATCATGTCAACTTCACTGGCAGTTCCCGACAACACACACGAAAACCACATAAAACCCTTCACCTTATGCTGGCTTTTGCCTGACATGTTACAATAATGTTTAAAATGTATCTGTGTACATTAACTACGGCACCAGACAGCCAAAGTTAGCTTCCATATGCTAGCAGCAGAAACCGCTACTTAACTTAACGCTAGCTGGCTAGCTAGCGAGCTAAAACAGTTTACATCTACTTCAGAGGGACCTGCAAATATAATAATGTGTTGAAACAAACCTAATAGCGGCTGGGTGTACCATTAGTTAAATGTGGTAACGGTGCTAACATTAACAACAAAGGGACAGTGTTAGATAACTTGACCGAAGGCTCCTTGTGTTAACTGTTACCTAACTTATCTGCAACCTTAGCAGCTAAGGAGGCTAACTGTTAACTGTTAGCAGCGCCAGGCAGAACGGGGAGAAACCCACAAAAACTAGTTATTAGAAACAAAGTATGACATTCAATAGACAAAACTGTATAAGACGTCACCGCCGACAGAAAAACACTCACTTGAAAATGTGCTCTGACGCCCAGATCTTCATTTTTGCAGGCTTTGCTGTCGGGCGTCGGGAGCCGGTGACCGGTGGCAGTGACCGAGGTGAGGAAGGAAGAGCGGGCCGGAGGAGGAAGCCTTTAGTGGGGCTTTAACGACGAGACGCCTCCTGCTGGCTGAGACAGGTGCTGCACTCCAGGTTTTATTTATTTATTTATCTCAGGAAATTATCTTATTAAAAAACGTACAGTGGTAATGTCAAGTACTCAAGTTTTTACAGTTTAGAGGAACCTGCATTTCAATCAATCAATCAACCAATCAATCAATCAATCAATCAAACTTTATTTATAAAGTAGCTTTCATACAGGTTCAAAGTGCTTCACAGATGACTGACAAGTCATTAATGATAAGAGAGAACAAATGTAGAGTAAACAGTAGAACAAATGCACACGAGAAATAAAATGATTAAAATGCAATAAACATTTACTGACTCTTCCTCTCAGTTTTAAACTATTTTAATGTATTATTATTATTATTATTATTATTATTATTAGCTTTTTTTTTATTTAAATTTTTATTTTTATTAACAAACACAAAATTGATAAGAGGGGGTAACATGGCAACATGGATACAGTAAAATAAGTGAATAAAATAAAGTAAATGTCTATAAATTCTTCTTAATCAAAAGCCAGAATAAAGAGGTAGGTTATAGGTTTACATTACAGATATCAACACGTCCAGCTGCTCTCAGATCTTCAGCTGCTCGGAGCATGAAAGCTAAAAGCTGCCCCACCAAAGGTTTTTGTCCTGCACTTTGGAACAACTAAAAGACTTATGCCAGAGGACCTGAGGGGTTGTACTGGTATTCACTTAAACACATGCTTTTTATGCTACTTCATACTTCTACTCCACTACATGTCATAGGCAAATATACCTTTTACTAACCTAAATTCATTTGACAGTTTCTATACTTCTTGATTTACTTATTATCAGCTTTAAATAAATGTGTAAATTAAGGTGGTTTTGTTCTGTGTTTGCACTTTTAGATCTATGCTATCCTTTTCTAAATATCATCATGATATTCCTTTATTACAATAATTAAATAATGTTTATTATGATTATTGTCATCATGTAATAATGATAGTAGGGTGAATTCATCATAGGTTGCCACTACTAAGGCTGTTTCCCCTTTGCAACTGTACAGACTCTCTTGGAATAATTATATCAATAAATCATATTGTAGTTGTCTAATAATTTATTTTATTCTCCCAAAAATCCTACAAATGGAGCTGAATTTACCTACAGAATAAACATTTTAATAACTTGATAGATCTCTGTGTATTTCAACATTAGGATTAGTAATCTATCAGTAACAAACAGTACTCTTTATTAGTGGTAGAAAGTAACTAAGTACATTTATTCACATACTGTACTTAAGTACAGTTTTTGATGTACTTGTACTTCATTTCCATTTACTTCCAAGTATTTCCATGTGATACTTTATACTTCCACTCCACCGCATTTCAGAGGGAAATATTGTACTTTCTACTCCACTACATTTATTTGACAGCTTTAGTTACTTTTCAGATGAAGATTTGACACAATGGATAATATAACAAGCTTTTAAAATACAACACATTGTTAAAGATGAAACCAGTGGTTTCCAACCTTTTTGGTTTTTGACGTCTTATAAAAAGCAGTGTGTAGTCGGGGTCACATTTCAGATGTCTATGAGTTGTTAACAGCTCCATCAAATAGTGATTTTTCCCTCTAAACTTCTCACATGGTTTCATTTCAATAAATGTACAAATGATCCAATATTTCACCAAAAACCAAAGATTAACGAAAAAGTCCAAAAACCGAAAACAGATTTGTGTATCAGAACTTTGTTTTTTCTTCTTTCCTCTTTCATTAATCATCTAACGACCCCTCAGATTTATCTGTTGACCCTTTGGAAGGGCCCGACCCCTAGATTGGGAACCACTGGACTAAACTAGCTAACTGTATATAAAGTAGTTGAAACTAGCTCCACCTCCAGCAACTACAACAGTAACATGTTGCTCTAACACTGATGCTTCAGTATTAATAATCTAATGATGTCATATATAATAATATATCAGTCAGAGGGACCAAACCACTACTTTTATTGCAATACTTTAACTACATCAAGCTCATAATACTTCCTCATAATAAATTCCTTGTACTTTCTACTTGGCAAATACATCAGATTCTGATTCTGGTATTTTTACTGAAGTTAAAGGATCTGAATACTTCATCCACCACTGATCTTTATAAATATATTCCGATAGCTACACTTACTAAATCAGCATAGTTATTTCTTAACCTAATTCAAGGTCATTCCAAATCTACCAAAGGATGTCCTTCATGTAAAGATAGACAAGATGCAGGACTTAAGGTGACAAACTGACATCAGATTACCAACAGGCTGACCAGATAAATACCTTCAGGTCATCACTATCATCGTCAGAATCAGTAAAATTACTCCAAGGTAAACATCAAAAAAGCTAATTATAAAAAAAATACGTGCAATGGGTATGCTATTGATATACTTTTTAATATTTTGTGTGAGAAAGTGGTTTGCCCTAGGGGCGGGACAAGTGACCGTGTGAGCTGTCAATCATGATTCATCGCTGCTCTTATTGGTCAGAAAAAAGACAGCGTGGCTTAAATAACGTCATCACGCACATATCCGACCTGTCCTTGAAGCCACAACACAGCCAAGATGGTTGCATACTGGAGACAAGCAGGCCTCAGGTAAAACAAATATATATATACATACATGTATGTCATGTTCAGCGAGCATTTTATAGGTAGAATTTGTTATTGTAACCTGATATCCAGTCAAAACCCTTGTTGTTACTCATTTGATGAAATTAATCACGGAGTTAAGCTAAGCTAAGCTAAGCTGCAGTTAGCTTCTCCACTCATGCGCTTTACCTTGTGTCGCTAATGTCAGTTAATAAAGTAATACTCCGTTAATGCTCCTGATGCATTGTTTGTTCTTATAGTAGAAGCTGTGATTATGTTTTTCAGTGTAATCACTGTCAGTGTAGCTTGCCCTTCAGCATGCAGCTAACAAGTGTGTCCTCTCTGCAGCTACATCCGCTTCTCCGCCATCTGCGCCAGCGCGGTGCGGGCTGCGCTGAAGCCGCAGCTGAAAGTAGAGGCGATGAAGGCCGCAGAAGCCAACGTCAAAGTCCTCAAACCCAAAACAGCAGCGTCATGTAAGTTCATTACATGTTTATAACAAGTTACCATGTAGGCAGCACATAGAAGACACTCACACGTGCACATATAATCACCTGCACAGGCTGTTTGTTTCAAGGAGAGACTGCAGTGACATTGACAGTGACAGACGGTGATGAAGTATTCACTGTTTATTACAGCAAAACTACATTAGTATCATCATTTACATTTATATACAGTAGCAAAGGTGAACGGACTTATTTGGCGGAATTGCCCCTTTTTATGTTAAATGTTAGATTATTATTATTATTATTATTATTATTATTATTATTATTATTATTATTACTGATGCACACGACAGGAAAAAGGGCGATTTCACTGATATCTCTTCATTCAGACCACATTAGACCAGGTCTGGACCAGAATCTAATAATGATAATAATAATGATAATAAAGATTTGACAAGTTTAAGTATAGTGTTTTTTGATCTGGATCTGGTCTAATGTGATCTGAATGAATAAATATCAGTTATGCTCTTTTTTTCTGTTTACATATGCAAAATAAAGGTTTCACAAACTTGAAAGAAGGTTTAAACAACGTTAAGGCTTGTGCTACAATGTGTAATACTTTTTCACAAGTGTAAGTGGTGCAAAAAAATAGAATCAGCCACTAAATATCTTTTACTTATGTTTCCCTTTACTTTCCCCTTAACCCTGAATCAGAAGCTAACGTCAGTGTCATCTGATGCTCTGACATTTAAGCGATCCATTGTTTACTCTTTCTGATTCTTCTGGACGTATTTAATAAAAAAAAAAAATTAAAAAAAAAATTGTTTGGTATTAAATCTTAAGCTGCAAATTAAAGACTAACTACAGATGCCAAATGTTGTAGACTATAAAGTATAATATTTAATTTAATCCTCTGAAATTTTGTGAAGTTGAAGTTTGAAGTGGCATAAAATTGAAATACTTAACTACATTTACCTCAAAATGGTAGTTTAAATAATTTGAATATATTAGCTTACTTTCCATCATGGTCAGACTGAAGCAGGATGTTTTGGTTGGAATGAAAACTTGGATGCTTGCTGCAGTCTTTGGTACACTGTTACATGTACTTGGATAAACTTTAGAGCATGGGCCCCGATACCTTTCATACCTTATTAACTGATACTATCACAGTAACTGACTAACAATGTATAATATGAGCCCAATAGAAGATTTGTTATCCTTATACTCTCAATGCAGATAACTGGAGTGAAATAATGAATTTTAACAGTTGAACTGGACAAATCCTGAGCCTGAAATAATTGATAGAAATTGTCCTTTTTGTTTCATGAGAATAATTTCAGTAATGTTTCTACCTCTCTGCTCTTTGTTCTCTCCAGGATGTGACACCGTGATGTAGAGCGTTTCTCCTGGTGTTGTGAGGTCCTGTGACTGTTCTGTCCTGCGCACCGTGGATAATTTTTAAAAAAGAAAAGATGGATGACATCAGGATTATCTGTTTGAGACCGGGGACCTGAATGAAATTGCTGTTTTTTCCCTATTATTTGTAATTAAAGTGATATTAAAAGTGGATGTTGGAAATACAGTTTGTTTTCTTGCCTCGTTGCTGAATATAGTTTTTTACAGCGCTGCTGAATCAGACACTCAAACATGTTGTTGTGTGTAACAATTTTTATTTTGATATAAATTAATCAGTGCACTAGTCTACATAGGCGTATTCAGAAACATGGTATTTACAGAGGTATTTGTGTGCTGATCCATGAGCATATCAAGAGTTTGTCAAAATTTAAGTGATCCTGCACGAACATAAGTCAGGAAAATAGGATTTTGTTTTTGCTTCACACCAGTGAAAATCAGAGTCCGAAGTCATGATTAGAAACTCATGCATTGTCCAGTGTGTAGCTGAAGTGAATCACATCTGGCAGGCACTTAATTCTCTTAACTCCAGTCCAGGTTAATCTGTGTGAAATACCTTTTTAAATTTTTGTTTGACATTCTGTTTGTTAGAGAATTGAACACAAGTGTCAGTAAATAAACAAACATAAATTTCAGACATGTGAGTCCCACATTAATGAGCTTTAAATTAATGTTAAGTAAGTACTTGTATGAAAACCATTAGTATATGCACTTTTAAGTAAGCAATGATTTAGAAAAATTCCCTTGTCCTGTGCATGGAGGTCAGAGGTCAAGGTCAGTAGCAGGGTCAGAAAGGGGTTGAAAATCTTGACTACAACTGGATCATTCTTTAATCACAAGTTTTGACACAAATTGTGCTTTAACTGCACTCAAAATGTAAATGAAATGATTAATTCTACTGCACCAAGTTTTATTTGCTCAAAAACATCTTTTGATTGATGGGAGTCCAGCGTGGCCACGTCCACAGGTGCCGTTTCACCCTCCACGTCCCTCTAACAGTTGACCATTCAGACGATGCACCTGGGAAAACCCTCAGCTGTCTTTCTTCTCTCTGGTCATCTTGATCATGGTCTCCGGCGATCTGTACAGGAAGATGAGTTTCTCAAACAGCGTCTCCTCCAGTTCCATCTCTCCTGTCTCCCGCACCACGAAAATGTCTGTGCAGAGCTTCAGGACCCGGTCTACACAGGGCAGCTCCTCGAACATGATGGACCTGGAGATCCCGTTGAAGAATTCCCTGACGAACTTTCCGATGACCAGCACCACTGACATGTACAGGCCTACGATGCTGAGAGAGAGAGTAGACAGGCACAAAAAAGCGTGTCAATGCCCTTTTAAAACTTCAAAAGCAGGTCCGAAGTCCACAGTCAGAAGAATGCAGGTCAAAGACACCTCGTTACCTACCCGTGTCCAGCCAGGAAGCCCACACTGGAGGGGCTGACTTTATCACTGAACACCACTATCTCTATGCTGTGACACTTGTGGTCGGACGAGACGAGGACTGGGGAGCACTCCTCCACCACCCACCACTGTTCTGCCTCTCTCTCCGAAGTCCCGTCGGCCTGCTCGAGTTTGATCGACATGGGCCTGAAGAAAGACAGCGCCAGGAGGTCTGGGCGGTCCGAGTGCTCTGAGGGAAGACGCCGCGGGTTAAGTTAAACAGGATTTAAACAGGACTCACATGAATCCTGACGTACCCAGATAGAGAATTCAAAAACAGTGAGAGAGCATAAGGAGTTGAAGATTTATCACTGCCAGTATGGATTCCTCTGGACAGTATAATGCAGTTATTATCTATAAGAGAATCATCTGTTGTGCAGTCAATGTACAATAAACACTAACTGACCTACTTCCATCCTGGTTGCCATTTTGGACTCTGGTCCTCTGTTACCCCTGATGTACTTTGGCAGCAGAGAATTAATGATCCTACAAGACAGAATAACAGTTTAATACAATTTGAGCTGAATTCAGACATTCAGTGATGTTGCACATGAACGTCTGGGTTGTAAAAGCGTTTAGAAATAGCTGATAACAAACAGTATACCCACTCATATATGTAGTGTCATGCTTATTCAAGTATTTTAGGTAAAAGTTTATCTTAATTATAGTCATTAGAAAGGAAACTGCATTTCAACACCTGAAGAAGACATAATAAGTAAAACAAACAGCTGTTTGTGTGTGTTGACTGCGACTCACGCAGGTTTACTGCTGTTGCCTTTGAGCATGTGGACTATCCCTTCCATCAAGGCCTTGTCCTCAAACTTCACAGTGTGTTCTCCAGCCGTCTCTGCATGCATTGATATGGACGCATTCCTGAGGAGGACATGAAGTAGCACATGTACCAAAAGTTTGCTTGAGACTTTGAAGATTTGTGCCAAATTCAGATAACTGATGTAAAAATGCAGTTAGTGGGCTTTTTCAGTTTCATTGAAAAATGATTAAAAAGAAATGGTGCACATTTCAGTGGCAGCGTTACTCTAAATCTTAAACCTGAATGAAAATGCACCAGATGTATTCTAACAAGCCCAATCCACAGGAACTGAATATTTAATTATATCACTATTAATTAAAATGCATAGTTGACCACAAGTACAGATGCACATATACAGTCAGACTCAGACTGACCTGAGCAGTGTCCAGCGTAAGGTTATGTATATGTGAGTGGAGTTGCTGAGCTCCTGTATCATGGCCTCTCGACTGGCCGGGCTGATGCTCCACAGCAGGCTGGCATCACTCTTTATCTTAGCAACAACAATGTCTTCGGCCATGTAGTTCATTATGAACTGCATAGCAGACTGGGAGAGACAATAAAACCATTGAATCACTCAGAGTGCCACATGTCAAATCAATCACTTCTGTATGTGTCAAACGCACTACAAAACAATTAACATGAAGTATTTAACATTAACTTGGTTTAGTATTTGGTCTGAGTTTTGTGTTTACAGTAATGAAGTTCATCTTACTGGATGGGTTGCATAGACCTTGGTGAGTCGGTTAAATCCAGCTTCTGAGAACGAAACCAAGTTCTGCTCCTGGGCGCTCATGGAGAACAGAGGCTGTGAAAACACACACAGACACACTGGAGAGTGAAACGCACATCTACACTAGAGAGGGACATTGACAAAGGCTTGAACTGCACAGTTAGATGGAAAACATAAAAACCTCATCACTGGTATAAACCTTGATGGTACTGCAGGGAAGAACCAGACCACCAAACCAAAAGAAAAAGAGGTTTGCGTGTGAAATGATGAAGACGAGTTCAGGTGATTTTAATATATAAGACAACACACCTGCATGTCTTTACTGTTTCACTTCAAGCAAAAAGCACCTTGTACAAACAAGAATCCTTGTATGGATATTAGCAGTGAGCTAGCGTCAGTGTTTTACAAAACAAGCACATAAACACTAAAACACGTATTTATATCCATCCTGACCTCATATCCTGCGATGCTCAGCTGGATGGAGACGTCCACTGGCTGGTTAGTGACTCCGGCTGCTGATTGGACGAGCGACATGAAGAGGAGCGGGAACCAGATGATGCTGATGAGAGCAAAGATGATTAATCCTCCCATCCCATATTTCACCACCTTCTTCTTCTTCTGCCCTGGATGGTGGGGGTATTTCTGGAGGGATTGCAATTAAATGACTGTAGTTCACTTCACACTCATTGTTATTCAGTTTACTGGGTAAAACTGTTACTTTCAATATCAATTTATTTTGTCTTTAGCCTATAAAATCTAAAAAAATCGACATCATAACTTATCAGAGCAACAGTCATAAATCAATATGTCTGATCTATAACTCCTCATATTTTATTATATAATTATTTGTAAATAAGGGAGGGTGAGAGAACATGGATGGGAGTTTTCCACATGAAAACAAAGTATAGGAGTACAGAAATTTCAGCAACAGCCCTGCAGATACAAATCTTATGGTCATTTTAAAGCAGAGAGGCAGAGATTTACTTACTTTAATATTATACATATATCAGTTTGAGTGTGTGGTATTGAAGTAATAGTGGTCCATCACACACGCTCACTTACTTTCTCAGACTCCCTCCAGCACTTGAGGATAAATATGTTAGCATAGATGTCTTCAACACAAATCCAACTGGACAGAGACAGAGTGGTGTCTGTCCAAACCCAGTCCATCACCGCCCTCAACTCCGTCAGGAAGGGAACCAATCGAAACCTGGAGGAGGTATAGTTTCTTTAATTTCATATAGTATATTCTGGGAAAAATTATTAAAGCAAGACACTGTTTTCGTACCCTTGGAAGAGGAAGAGGTTTAGGTAGTTGTAATTCTTGGTGAGGAAGTTTCCCAGAATGCGGTTTGGGTAGCCACATTTGATCTGGTAGGCAGACAGGCCGAAGTAGATACACTTAACGAAGTACCAGAGCTGAGCAATCGGGTTCCGGTTGAACCTCCTGTGGAGCAAATATTGACATGAACAAAGAAGATGTCAATGAAAATATCTTGTTGGTGTCTTAAAGATCTGACAAAGTCTGACAGAGTCTTGAATAACAGAAATTTTCGGTGGGAATTAGGTTTTACAAGTTAATATGTTTCAGATCACTCAGTCGATTAATGATCCTGAAATTGAATGGAAGATAATGGAGAAGTTATGAGGATGAAGCTAAACATACTGGGTGTATGCTAACATAATGTTTCACAATCAATAAAAGTTTCATAAAAACATTTCACGTTTTTGCTTTGCATGTTCTTTCTTCTTTATTTAAATTCTTATTGGATATTTCTTTTTCATCCTTTCATGTCTTTTTTATCCCAACTGTGACCAAACATGAGGATATTTCTGCTGATGTGGAGATTCAGCAGATACCAGTTAACTCTGAATGCCATCGTATTTTATACAACACTATTTGAAATATTTTTGTTTGTTTGTTTATGCGGTGACACTGTAAACCGGTAAACAACGGCTCAGTGTCGAGGTTGAACAAATAAATGAATGAATGAGTGAATTCTGATTTCTATTGGTTTGGATGAATGAATTCAACCGCTTGGTTGAACATATGAGGAAAACATTAAATTCAGTTGATGACCTCTCAGTGACCCCGGGGAGGATGAAGAACATCCAAAAGTGTATGCCGAACACCAGGACCACTTGGAAAACACACTTTCCCAGCAAGGACTTCTTCAGGTAGAGGGCCCGGTCCACTATCATGGTACCGAACTGGATGAGCAGCATGACCAGGAAGGCTTCAGGGACCTGGTCCTCCGACAGGGACTCTGTGATGTCGGCTGCTGCGGAGTATTTCTACAGACAAAGATCAGCATCATAAACTGTATAATAAGTAACATTAATATATGTGTGTATATTCTTGGTTTAATAAGAAACATGGCAGACTCTCACCCCAAAGGCCCAGTATCCATATATGGTGACAATGAAGTTGACTACGTCAATGAGAAACATGAGAGCGTAGACGTCACACACAGGACTGTACTCTGGGTGGATGATGTCATAGAAAAACTGTCTTATGGGTAAGTAGATATGAAGGGCGCTGTAGAAAAACATAAAATAACAAAAAATACAGCATCAGAATCCAAAAAAGGCAGGAAAACTCCTCTGCAGGTTCACACTGAACATTGGTCAGAAAAAAATCTAAAATCAGCTTTATAGTGTTTGAGTGTCATAATATTTGTCCTTCCTAAAGAAAACTGATTGGATACAAAGTTGTGGACAAAAAGAAACTCATCTAAGCGAATGCATTAACAGCACTAGCTCCTTCTAGACACCATATCTGACCCATTAACAAAAAAAGCCATGAGACAAGAAAACAACTCACACTTCTATAATGGCAGCTTTGGCCTGTAGCATCCTCTCTCTGATCTGCTGTCTGATCCTCTGCTTCCTGGTCAGTGGAGCTTTGTGTTGGTGCCGTCTCTTCCTCTTGCTGCTCTGCTTCTTGGGCTTCACCTCTCCAGTAAAAAAAAGAGAAATTATATTATGTAATTAATGTCAAGAAGAAAAATTCTCTAGCAGTGACTTCCCTCTCTCATGAGAAAAAAAGACAACAAACCGCAAGACCAGATTTGGATGTATTCACCATCAGACTCTGCAGAGTCTCCTCTCTTTCTTCTACAGAACATGGAGGTGGTGGAGGCCTGCAGAGGGAGGAACCTCAGCCGGCTCGGAGCTCTTCCCTTACTGCCAATTTTATCTCCTCCTGTCATCTTCCTCTTGTCCACCTTCTTCTTCATCTTCTTGAAGAAATCAGGCATCTCAACTTCTTTGTTGTCCCACAGCCCGTGACACTGTATGGACACATTATATATTCAGTTTCTGCCAAACAGAATCAAATTTTAACATGAATAACTCGCTGCATGGCAACAGTGCTGGTAGTACAAGACGTACAGCAGCAGGAAGGTATATCCGAAAGAGCAGATACATTTCAGTGATACATTTTTATGGTTACCTTGAGAATAGACCGGTGGAAGAACAGAGCGAGCAGCTGAATGAGGTCAAAGAGAACGTAGCCGTCTTTCTTCTCCACTCCGATGATGTTGGGCAGAGCGAAGGGCCGCTCGGCATTGATGCCTCGGTAGGCAGAGGACGTCCAGGGGAAGAAACCGAACTGGAAAAAGTACTTCACCACAACAGTCAGCTGATAGAAACACAGGAGAGAGAGTAGAAAGTTCTGGATCATGTATCAGCTGTAAAACTATATAATTAGTACCAAATCAGGGATGGTGGGTAACTTATTTTACAGACTAGTTTTGCTAATTCAGAGTTAAAAATTGATAAACACCAGGTAATGCTTTCTCAAAAAACTAATTTCTGTCCTTTTCACATATTTTTCTGTACTTGGAGTTCATATATGGAACTAGCGAACCAAAAAATATACATTTGTAGAAGAAAAACTCCTCATGCTTGAAGATGACATTAAACACACCACACCTCTGTGTAGATAATGGCGGTCATCCAGAAGCGTTTGGTCGGCCGGGGCACAGACAGCATGGCCCAGAGGAAAATGAGAATCGGCAGGATGAGCGAGAGGAACGACGCCGACACGATGTGGTTGAGGATGATGACGAAGTAGCACAGCATCTCTGACTTGGACACCATGGTGTTGTAGAGGGCGAGCAGCAGCTTCAGTGGCCTCGGCAACGACAGGAAAAACTTATCAGACTCTGCGATCTCGTCGTTTTCAAACATACTGCAGGAGGGAGGAAAAGACAGTTAGTTTAAATGTTTTTAAAGTGCTCTGCTCTTGTTTTCAAGTAACACATTTCTTGCGTCTACTGACTTGTTGAGCAGCAGTTCGCTGGCAGTGAGGTTCCTCGTCTCCTGACTCAGAGGTCTGGGGGATTCTGTGAGATCGACACTTTTCTCTCCATCACCCTCCCTGAAACCCAAAGAGGTGCATTCTGGGTAATCAGGGCCTTCATATTCTTCTCTCTGCTGTGTTTCCTTGTCCCACTCTTCCCTCTCCTCCTCACAATCGTCCTCTTCTTGTTCCTCCTTCTCTTCTGCCTCCTCTTGTTCTTGCTCACGTCTCTTTTCCCTGTCGTTGTCCTCGTCCTCATCTTTCTCTTTTTCTGGGTCTTCCTCTTGAGGGGTGTCTTCCTCACAGCTTTTGAGAAAGACAGTCAGAAATGATTCGAAACATTGAAACATTGAAAGTACAAAAAATAACCACTCTACAGAATAAAGGGTATAAATTGTGATATTCCAAAAATAAAAAGAATTGTGATGTATCTAAAATACATCACACAGTACAACACAAATTATCTATAAAAACTTGAATAAAAGAACCAAATTATTTTTGATTCCAAAAAAACCCTTTGATGAATAAATTATGAAACAAGCCATAACGACTGGCAGATTTAAAGGATATCATGTACAGTACTAATTATTTGCAATAAATATAGTGGAGATGGGTTGCAAAGTTTGTGTGAGTCTAGATTTACCATATGAATTTAATTTACATCTAATTTACTTATTAACATACTTAAATTACTTGTACTTGATGATACAATCATGTCCAGGATTCTCTCACAACCCCGTAGCCCAAATCTGTGTGTGAACCTTTGTTTTACTGTCCATAAACGTAGATTTCTCCTTCACCTTGCTAAGACTTCATCAGTCTCAAAGGAGGTGAAGTCGATGTTGGCAGTTTTCAGGAGCCTCCGTCTGTACTGGTCAGCAGTGGGCGTCACAGTGGGAGGTTCATCCAGCTCCTCCTGGGTCGGCTGCCGGGAGCCCAGCATCGTCTCATCTGTCATACAGCTGAAGGTCAGCAGGAGGGAGAGAGAAGATGAGTATACGAGATCTTAAAAGAAGAGGTGAATATGTTGTATGCATTGGCATGAGTCGGCGTCCAGTAACCTACCTGGAAACGCTGCTGGCCCAGGACACTTTGGAGGCTTGGTTCTTCAGCTTGGCGTAGGCGTGGTGTGAGGAGGGGGCGGCGGGCGGCGAGGAGGGAGGAGGCAGGGTGTCATCTAGGCCGTCCTGAGATGACAGTGTGTTCTGACGGGACATCCAGTTTTCATAAAACTGCTTCACGCTCTCCTGGCTCACCTCTTTGCCCTGCAGAGCGAAGGAGTGAGAGGCAGAGTCTGCTAACAGCCGAACAGGATTGAGCAGAGTGGTTGAACGGCACTATGTGTGTTCAGACTATACCACCGTATAGACTTGTGAGTCGCTTTGGATAAACACGTCTGCCCAATGACAAAACGTAAATGCGAAGAAGAAGAAGGAAATGTAAAATACAATATAATATATAATAATATCTGACATTGGAGAAATAAAGGGTTTTTCAACAAGACGTTTTCAAAAATTTCAAATAAATTTGCAGTTTTATATCCCATCATCTCACCTTCTTCTGCTGCTGGCTGAGTAATGTTCGCTCGAAGCACAGCACCTTGGAAATGGCCACGTTATCTTTACAAAATGAGTTCAGGCCCTGTGTCAGGTCGTCAAGGAGGGACTGAAGGAAGACCCAGCTGAATTTCAAAGTGCTAACGAGTCGCTGCAGAATGTTTTCTGTAAGGAAAGGAACAGTATATAAGTGAGTCCAGTATGAATATATCAGTGCTGTCCAGGTTGTATCTGCTCTTCATTTACAGTTTAACACTGCTTCTTTGTATTACAGCTATATAGTCACATCTCTCAGTGGTTTATTGTAACTGTAATGTCTAATTACCTTTTTCCTCCTCTCCCTCCTCCTCCACGGTGGTTTCATCCAGTTCATCCTCACTAGAGTCTGTTCGATCAATACCTGGGAAAAAGAAGATTTTACTGTCAATTCAGTCTTGCTCCAATAGTGATGAGGTCTGAGGAGGCAGATGTTGACCTTCATGTTGACCTGGTCAGTGTGTCCATCCAACAGTTTGGTCCATAGCAGGATATTTCCCCCAACAGTTTGTAAAATGCCAGTACCTCAAAAATGGTCAAATCTCCATAAAATTTCCAGTATGTTCATCTCTAGGAACATATTTGATATCCTACTGCTTACCAAACACGTCCCTGGAGATATATTCTCATGTTTTTGGTGATCTTTCCTCTGGAGCCTTCTTGTCCACTTTTACACAACAAAAACAAAAATATAATTGCCAAATTGAATGTAAATTTACCAAGTCCAGCTTCAGAAGTAGTTTTATAGTTTACCACTCTGACATTCAATTCAGACTGACTACAGAGAGAGACGATGCGCTGTTAGTTAAACACCATATCGCTCTCTCACCCTGTTGTTTCTGCAGCTCTCTCTTTGCTCTCTTCTTCTCCTCTTTCTGTATTGTCTTCTTCTCCTTTTTCAGGTCCTTCAGAGCCGTCTTAGAACTGGTGCTCCAGGCGTTGTAGGCCAACTGGGATATCAAAGACACGATTTGACTGATGATGTCACAATATAGAAACACCAGATGTAAAAAACATTAAACTCTTCATGGAGCAGCTATAATCCTCGAGTATGTGGAAAACATATAAATGTATCCATTTTATTTGTCATTGGTTTTTGTCTGTTGGTTTTCTAGCTCTCACCTGGAAAGCAGATTTCTTCTTTGGTGGTTCATCCTCCTCTTTCTTCTCTGTAACCTCCTCTTCCTCCTCCTCACTGTCACTCTCAAACAGGTGGTAGCCACAGTTGTTTTCCACTGCATGAAACAGAGCAGAGCACAGAGCAAAAAACAAGAGCAGCTTGTTGAAAAAAACCCTTAAAGGGAAATAAAGGAGCAATCGTCATTCTTCAGTGCTGTTTGCATTCTGCGATGTTGCTGCTCACCTCCAGGTCGTGAAACCCAAGGCTTCCACCATTTTCCTGCATCCCTCTTTGCCTTCTCCTCATCACCTGGAAAACACAAATATTAACACTAATATTTGCTGATTTTCTCCCTTCACATGTTAAAGATTGATAAGTTTCATGGAGAAAACACTTATATAGTACATAAGTAAGAGTATAGATCAAGGTGAAAATTATAAAACTGGATCAAACACCCCATGTTGACATAAAATGATCTTACAACATAAAAACAAACTCTTCAATTATGTATTTGAATTTAGCACAAATCATACATGACTAAATAATAACAACTGGGGCTTTAGAAAGAGATTTTTGACTAAATAAGGAAGATCTGTCCCGTCACAAAAGAGGAACATTTTTCATGGAGCGTGCCTATAAAAGTGTGAATGCCTGCTCATGCTCTACTGGTCTATTAACAGTAGAAACAGGAAATAGACCCTCATGTGTTACCTGGTGTCACCCGCTCCTGATCAGCAGGAAGTCCTGGTTTGTCTGCTGGTGCCGGCCGACCCTTCTGTTTAGATTTGATCTTCTCCATCCTACAGGTAGATGGTGCAAAGGTAAGTTCACTACTAACTGTTCACTACTGCTTTAAAGAGAGAATAAATGGGGGGTTGAAAAGGGTGAAGGGTGTGTGTGTCTTACTGTTTCTTCAGTGTCTCCACAGATTTCTTCTCCATTTCCAGTCTGGCTGCAACCTGCTTCTTCACCTTCGCCTCAAACAGCTCAGCGCCCCTTCAAGGAAGAGAGAGGGAGAGGAAAAGAACATGATTACTTTACTGCTGCTTGTGTTTTTATATTCTCCTTGTTAGTTGGTCTGTGAAGCACCGTAAGACTTTATTTAGGGCCTCTAATTACAATCATTATATCTGCTATAACAAAACGAGTGTGTGCACCATATTCTGATGTCAGCTACAGTCACTCTGCAGAGATGCAAAATTAAAGTGCTAAAAAAAACATATTAAACATATATTGAGATTCCTATTTTTCTTATAATTAGTATCAAATTACACAGTTCTTTCCAGGAAATTTAAATGATCAATAATAATTATTAATTACTTGTAAAATAACTCCTAAACAGCTGTGAGTGAGCGCTCCTTCAGCTGAGGAAAGTTGGACTCTTTTGCCTTACTGTATGTCCCTTTCGTTTCTTTTATTAATTGAATACGTAAGAGATATTTTGGGTTTCATTTATCCAACCAAATTTAAGTTTCAGTTTTATAAAAATGTTACCCTTCGCCGTTGTTTGTGTTACTTTAAGGTATGTTAGGGACGTAACCAGGAAGCAGTTGGAGTACAGACCTGGAGGCCAATATCTTAGAGGACTTGAGGTCAGACACCACATAGAGGAAGTAATAACTGAGGAAGACCCTTCTTTGTGCCAAGAGGACAGTGAAACAGATCGCATCCCAGACAATGCCGGCCTCACCCTCCGGAAGCTCACACTCATCGTCAGGATCAGCTGAAACACACAGAGAGATCGAGGAATAACTCAACTGTAACTTTGACAGAACTCTTAGAAGCCATAAATAGATGCTCAATAAAGTGTCGTAAAAGTACCGTAAAATATACAAACTTACTCTGATCATACATGAAGTTCATAAACTGTAAATGTCATAACATCAATGATTCTTATGTATTTCTTTTAATTTCCTTCTCTAACACACGTGTGCACACTAAGATTTAAGGTGTCAGTTACCATCTTCTTGTTACAGACACTTACGGACGTCGTAGCCTTTGATGGTGCAGAACATGCTGAAGGCCTGAATTAACCAGCAGCCGTTCTTCAACAGACTGTCCAGGTAGGCACAAGAACCGAGCTAATACAGAATAATACAAAAATGACAGACAGAAACCAGAGGAAGCATTGTGTCAAAAACAAAGCAATAATCAATAGTATAGCTGCTTAAACTGCTGTGTGTCTAAAATGACTGCAGTAACTCACAGACAGCAGGTTCTTCATGGCGATCACAAAGCAGGTGTAGCCGATGAGCCAGTCCCACAGACGCAGTATGTATCTGACAGGCTGCATCAGCACGCTGCCTCCAAACAACATGAAATAGAAACAGGCCACCAGGTAGCCCAGACAGAAGATGTTGATCCTTGTTGTGCCGGTGATGAAGATGAGGCAGAGTACCAGCCAGAAGAAATAGCTGAACACAAACACCTTCACCATGTCGAGGTAGCACCTGAAAAAAAAAAGTTTAAGAATCATTTCTTGCACTACTGTGAAAATTGTTGATATTGTTAGTCCGTTTCAAATTTAAAAACAAGTTTAACTTGTCAATCGAACATACAACATCCACCAACTTCATCGGCAAAATTAATTTGTTGTGACTGATGCCAAAATGTTCCATGTGGAAATTTCTGGTTTTGATTTGAGTTTTGTTTCTGTCAGCAGCGAGATATCAGATGTGATGAAGGCTCACAGGAAGACAGTGAAATAAAGCCCATAAATGAAGGCACTGATCTGTGATGGAAATGGGAGACGTCTGTGAGTGCTTATCCAGCAATTTCAGTTTACCAGAACAGCTTTCATGAGTTTGACAACACGTATAAATTAATGATCTAATTCAACCCCTTAATGCTCCTAAAACGACCACAAACCAACATGATGGAGTCCCAGTTCTCCACCAGTTTAACCTACAAAGCAGAAAACTGTTTGAAGAGATTAACTAAGTGCTGGATTATGGAGCTCAGGCTATTTCCTGTTCGTATACAGAGAATATAAATTTAGACTTGAGTGAGTCATCTTCAGGGTGAGGAGAAAATAAATCAAGCATTTTGTTTTTGATAGTATAGATAACCATGAAAAATTCAAATAGACATCTGGCCCAAGATAAAAAACTAAATAAAAGACCTGAAGAGCAGGTTGGTGTTGCTGACCTGCAGTGAAGAAAGTTGTTGACAGGTATGAACTGGTTGAAGGAGCAAGGATCAAGATTACGGCTGATCTCAACGTTGTCTCCGGCCAGCAGTCGCACTGCCGCTCGGTTCTCCTCCTCAAACACCTGCCACTGCAGAGACGAACAGAGCAACAGGAGGTGGTCGTCTGCAGAGAGCAGGAGAAAGAGAGAGAAGTCAAAATCTGACATGAGAAGAGAAGAGAGGAGGACAGGAGAGGAGAGGAGAGATAAACTCACAGAATATGAATAATGGATTGGGTCTCATGGCGAAGTCAGGAAGGTAAAACCACTTAATGACATTAGAGGTCAAAGGTTGAACAGCGGTCCTCCAGGGGTAATCTGACAAGGGAATAGAATAATCATTAAAGTCATTTATCAAGCAAAAACAACACACTTCCATTCACTTCTCACATTTGAGAAACATTCAGCTATTTGATAACTTCATCTTGGTATTTTTAAAATACTTTTCTGGCATTTTATAAATTAAACCTTTAATTAATTGATTAATTGAAAAGAAATATGACAGATTAACCATTGCAGCCCTGGTGTGAGAGTGGTTATCTCCAATCCTGCCTTTGTTTTTTTTTAGCTTTGTTGATTTTGATATCTTTCATGCTATGTAATGTTCATTTCTATAATGTTCTTGCACTGTTTTGTTCTTGTTAATTGGTTTATACGGTACTGTAGCCTCTTCTTCTTTAGACTTTCTGTTTCTGGAGCTAGATTTTCTGTGGGTGTCACACATTTTCGCTGTTCATGCTACCCGGTTCCTCTTCTGTTCCTCTGTGGCCATACTCACACCGGGAGGTTAGAACAGAAAAAAAATAAAAGAAAAGCTTTTCTGGGACTGGATTTAAATGATAGTTTCAGAGTTTCATACCAACACAGAGAGCAGGAGGGATGCCGATGCAGAGCAGGTACTGCAGCACCATGAGCCCTGCTGTGAAGCAGCAGTATTTAGGCCACACCTCCCCGATAGCTTTCCTGCGTCGCCGCGACAGGACAGCCAATAAGGCACAGGAATGGAGCAGGGCATAGAAATCCATCCTCTGACCAATCACGTTGACCGCCACTATTAAACTCACCTACGAAGAAGACGTGCATTTATGTTAAGATGTCAGATACATTGAACAGTGAACAGACGCACACATGCAGTTAAAAAGTACCTCGAGCCCAAATTTGTAGAAGCAGAAGTTGATGAAGTACTTGATGCAGGGCAGGATGCCCTGATCCAGGTGCTGCCGAGTGATGCCCTGGAAGATGATGCTGAAGTGCGGGGCCTTCAGGTTGTTATGGAGACGGAAGTAGAGCTGGTGGCGATGGACAGTCGCCTCAAACACCAGCAGCCCCAGTACCATCAGATGGTTCTACAACACAGAGAACAGTTTCTGGGGAAAAAAAACTACACTGGACATAATCCAAAAGTGTGACTAGGAAACTTTTGGAAATATTTGATTTGAGAATTTTGGATGTGTTCAAAAACTGATTCAAACTCTTAGATAAATACCATGTTTGCCACTTTCATTAAAACTCAAGTTAGCAACTGTGTCGTAAGTCTTCCTGTTACTGCAGTCTGAATTTTGTGGTCCTGGTCCTCTGCCTGAGACCATCAGCATCTAATCAAGCTTCATAACAGAGAGTCCACTTTCTCTGTTCATACAAAACTATCTGTAACTATAGTTTCACCAACAGTACGAGTATATTAGAGCCTGAACCTGGTGGAGTGTACTTGGTAAGATTGTATAACTGAACACAAAAGTGTGATGATTCAGTTTAAAGAACTGTACTGTAAATTTAGCACATGTTTTATCTTACCCTGAGACAGGGGAGGATCCTGCCCTCACACTTCAGCAACGCTCCACACCAGTAGACGGGGTCCACAGGCTCGATATAGAGAACAGACCTTCTGAGCAGCTCCATCATGTTCCCCCTTATCTCCACTCCATCATTCAAGTCCGAGCTGTTGGAAGCTACCAAACCCTGAGATACAAAAGACAAACATGTGTAAGTGTGAAAATATGTGTCATGCTTGTGTCTAAATCTGAATGATGATATGTGGAGCACATGACAAAAGACAGTTTATACTGTTTATACTGCAATAGATAACAGTTACAAACACACGCAGGTACGGATACTCACAGCAGTGCAGTTGGAGGAGTAATCGAGGGGTTTGATGACTTTGAGCTGGTAAAACATCTTGCACACCACCATGACGCAGGCCCACACGGCAGAGATGCTGGATGCCATAGGTCGTAACCGCGGAAAGGGGAGTGCAAATGCCCACAGAACCAGGAAGAGCAAGTTCATCAGAGAAACCTGTGAAGATGGAAATCATGTTGCTTTTTTTTTTTTTCTAAAATAAATACTGAATACCACATTTGATCTGAGCAAAATACCAATAGGTTAGATTGATTCTTTCCACTGATTACATCAACCAAGTTATTAAAAGCTGTAAATTCTGTTTCTTATAGGTTGATTTTACTTCCTTCCTCAACCATCAAATCAGCACTGAGAAAATCGATAACATCCCACCTCTTGCAGTGACACCCAGATGATGCCGGAAGACACTATTTTGAGGCTGTGGAGCTCCAGCAGTCTCCAGCTCAGCTCCTGGAGCCTGTGGAGTCCTGATAGAGCCTGAAAGAGCAGCAGGCTGGCCCGGTCCACAATCACAACCCATTTGTCCTCATGACTGCTGGGGGCAGTTTCTGGGAGGAAGAAAGAAGTGAAGGTCAGTGAAAAGCAGCATTAAATACCATATGAACATCATATCTCTGCTTTAGTTCTCATATGGCTGATACAGATGATTAATCCACCTGTATAACAGGAAAACATAACGCAGAACTGGAAAAAAAAAATTTTAAAAAGTGGGAATAAGAAACTATATTTATTCATTGTGCTGTCCGTTTCATATGATTTCATGAGAGTCCAAATCTTTTTACCAAATACACCTCATGCACTGATTGCTGTCATTAAAAAGTAGAACAGCCATAATCCGTAACCATAAGACAAACAGCTGCAGAGTTAAAATGTCTGTAAAAGAAGGAAAGATCTCTGCCTCATACCAAGTCTCACATTTTCATGTGTGGAAAGCAGGTTTAACTGTCAAAATAGCAAATTACTTCGTAAAATTCATCATCAGTGCTCACAAAATAAGCAATACTTGGAGCCAGTGTATGAATAAAATATTTGTATAAATGACATGTTCTTGTTGTAAGAGAGCACATTATCATAAAATGCCATATCAATTATTTGTCCTGCTGGTATTTTGGGTTCTGAGCTGTAGTTACCGTCTCCTGTTGTCTCCTCCTGCTCCTCAGCTCCTTTCTCTGAGGAGGTCTGCAGTTCGATGCTGTCCAGAGTCTCCTGGCTTTTCCCATTTCCAATCTGCTCCTTCAGAAGCCTGCAGGACCACAGCAAGTATTTTTTTGAGATATTTTGTACACAATTATCAGAAAACCTTGCTCAGAGGCACTTACAAGGACTGAGTGGGTTCAGGATCATGTTTTACATGTATGTACACGTTGGTTGTTACAGAGAATTAAGTTTTCAATTGAAATGCTGCCTTTGAACACTCAAAAACGATTGCTTATCTTTATTTCTAAATACATGATTATATTCCAAATAAGTATGTCAACACAAACGCTGATTCATTAAAGAACAAAGATATGAGTCAAACAAGAGTCTCACCTTTTCTGTAACTTTTCAATGTTTTCTTTAATGCTGGGAAATAAATGACAGAGAAAGAGATGTGTGAACATTACAGTGGGTATTATACATTTGCACTGTGTGAAGGCAGCCCTTTCTGGTTTAAGCACAGATTATATCTATTGGGAATAAATCAACAGTGTGAGATACAGTTAATCATGAAGAGTCTATACACAATGATAAGGAGGGATAAACACGGCTCTTACGTCTCAGATATCACATTGATTGAGCTTCTGAGTTCTTCCTCTCTGGATGGAGAGAAGGTCGGATTAGACAAATATTATTTGTACAATTATACAGTTTGTTTATCAGTCAACCATAAAGTATAAAGCACATACAGAAACAGTGCTTGTTTTAACATGAAAAAAGGGCACTTGGATCTAAATGATGTGCACTGTGCTGATTTATATGATTTATATGACACAGGTATAAAAGTAGAGAAGACGTAATCATTTTTTCATGTTTTGATCAAGTAGCGCAACTGTTTCAACATACTATAAGTGAAACGCTTTATTAGATATTCGTTCCTGCTGTCTCACCTGGAGTTCTGCCTGACAGGTATGTTGTCCAGGTCAGTGAGAGTCAGAAAGTCTGAGTTGAAGTAATGCAGCTGGAGAATACAAGCCAGTAGGAACGCAGCAGGAAGGAGGATACGAGCAAACAACTCCACCGTGTCATACCGCTCCAAACCCAGATCCCGAAGACTGCAGGACAGGAGAAACAATATGATCACTTTACCAAAAAAAACAGGCTGCTTCATCCCCAAAAAGAGTCCTAAAACTAGCAGAAATGATTAATTACATAAAAAAAAGACACACAGTCCTACTCACCCTTCCTCTGACATGCCCATGATCTGTCTGAACAGCCCAGACACACTTCTGAACTGATACAGGTAGATGGCTATCAACACCACCATGGAATAACCGACCACCACCGCCCAGAACGTCTTTAGGATCCGACGCCACACGTCATAACGGACCTGAGGGGAGAGAAAACAGACAGAAAGATACAGTACCTTTTCCATCAAGCTACAGATCTTGACATTAGTGTTGGACTGGCAGTCATACAAGCTAAATTTGTACTGGCATTAATCCGTATTAATATGCTCAATACTCAATACTAATTTGACACAGTTTGCTCTGATTATTCTGATGTATCCCCCAAAACAAGCAGCTAAATGAGATATTTTTTATGATTAATAACAGTGTTGCCTTTACTTCTTCTATCACACTCTCCAGGGTGTAAAACACACGATGTTGCTGATGCTGTCAGAACAGACAAATAATGTTGTCTTGTCTTACGTCACATCCGAAGCCATTAAGCCTGCCTGTAAGTGCCTACCGTGTTTGTAAAAGGTCAGCAGAAACATAAGAAGGGAGAGGAAAACCAGGAAAACAGTAGCAAAAATTGTTATGTATGTGCTTATGGCTCATAATCAATACTTTTAACAGTAAAATAGTATCTATCAGGGGTGGGTAGACTGTTTCAGTGTGTCTGTGTGTGTGTTGTCAGGTGTATATAAAAGCTGGACATGTTCTGAACCTTTTTATGTGCAGACAACAGCAGAATAACTTATTGATGATAATTCAGGAGTCGACACATTACAGTGTAAGATGAACCTGAAATTATAATTGTGTGTTATGCAACGTCTCAACCATAAAAGCAGATTTTCTCTCCACTTATTGACCCCTGCAATCTCAATATCAAATTTCCATCCTTTATCAATTCTCTACTTTGCATAGTCAGAGAAACCTGTGAGCATAATAGACAATATTCACATCAAGAAGCCATTCAACATCAAGAACACAGTTTCTACACAAGATGTCAAGACACAGGTTGTCCTATAGAGGAAGATGAATAATTTAAGTACTACATCTACACCAGTATACGTCATTTCAAAATACACACAGACTAAATCTTGGCTGTTTATTACAACCAGCCAGATCACTAAAATCACTAACTTGGTAGAAAAATCACTCACCTGGTAGAGGACGACACAGAAGAGGAAGAGGACAATGTAGAGGATCTTGTAGACGACCACCTGAGCAAGTGAAACATGGTCAAGATTATTAATTTGAATGTAATCATATTATTAATTTAAAAAAAAAGCTTGACATGAGGAAAATCAGCTAAAAACCAGGTCCAGATGAGGAATACTAGACCATAAAAGTCCTGAATTGTAAATGTTCTTATTTTTATAATTAACTTTTTTTAGTGGCTTCCAAAACATAAATATACTACACATGCCATACATCCATTATCCAAAATACAAAATCTACTTGCCGTAATGAATTAGAAACAATAAAATAATAAATTATTTATTGTCTTCATCATTCACTCCTGATTTTGTGTCACTGCTGCACAATGTACAAAGTGGAATAGTGACTGATGGCATCACAGGAAATTTAATTTATCACCACAGTGGCTGATAAAAGGGTGAGAATAAGGTGAAGGGTGATCAAAACAAATAACTACACATGTACCCTGAAGCCCTCAGCAGAGTAATTCAGGCATGTATTTTAAATTACTATTTCAATTAGATTGAAAATCACTGTAGTTTGCTGACTTCATGTTAGAACCTCATTACTGCTGCATGATTTTCTCAAAATGCATCCTAGACACAAAGCGGCAGTGTTGAAAAAGTCTGATTAGAAGATATGTAATGAATGGAACTTTTCTCATACAAAGTTTTTAAGGTGTACTGTCTGTCGATACCTTTCCAGAGAAGCTGACGATGAAGAACATGGAGCAGCAGAAGAGGATCCAGTATTTCACCAGCGTACCTTTCACTCCTGAGATCAGCATCGCTACCAGAGGTGATGGCTGACTTTCTTCAGCTGAGATGGAGGAAACAAAGAGGAGAAGGATGAGGAGAAGAAGGGTGAGGAAAGACAGGAAAAACCCAAAAGAATTGAGAGACAGAAGGAGAACAGGAGGGAGAAGAGCAGGGAGCAGAGGGAGAGCAGGGATACATCTTTGTTTAGCATACTTACCTCAAACATAGTAAATCAGTCAAATAGCCTCGGTACATTTCAAGATGATTTGAAGTACACAAGCCTTACATTACTACAAACTAATTTATGTTATTATCTAACACTCTTATAATCATAATCATTATAAAAAGCAATACAAAAATGAATTACGTTGCATAACTTTGACTTCATCTAGAGATTCCTCCTTCAAGCTCTGCTCCTCCTGCCTCTCCTTCAGCTGCTGACGAAACACCAACCAAAAGCTGAAGCTGTAGAAAACCTGCAGCACACACAGCATAAGTACAAAACAATCAATTAATTTAATACAATCTGGTGAGCAAAAATAAGTTATAACCTGTTTCTCTGGACTTGGCTACCAAAAGAATAAGTAGCTAAAATAACTTGTGCACAGACTACAGGTGTTTGGGAGCAGAGTACAGTTTGACATGAATCAATTGACTTGAAAGTGTCCAGTTGGCAACCGTGTAAAGAGCTGGTCAATTTCTTTAAATGCTGAGGACAGGAATTATTTGCTGGAAGTTCTTGTTGCCTCATCTGCAATAATTACCCTGAAAATCTATTTTCTTAATAAGCCTCTTACTAAAGGTAATATCTGGTATGTTCATGCACCTATTAGGATGCAAAATGATAAAAATCTGAATCTGAAATAGGTTATAATTGGGTTGTATACTCATGTTGCCAAGTAGAGCCAATATCATTCAAATCTGATCTGTTTTTTTTTTAGGAGTGATTAACTTTTATAGTTGCTTATTTTGTCACAAATATTTCATTTTATAAAGCAGTTGTAGTTAAGATTTAGAGACTTTAATATGAGATACTCATGAAGCATAAGTGTACTTGGCCTTTTATCATACGGGTGACTTTTTTTCTACTTCTGTTTTCTCTTTCAGCTATTTCAATGTCCTCATCAAGTTTGTAATAAAGGAAAAGAAAAAGTTCTTGTCCATTAATAATAACCTCCCCTATTACATTTTATCAATGGATATTTGATCTTATGTATCTTATGTATCTATCTGTATCTTATGCCCTCTAAGCTACTTGTATTTAATTTGGCTTATTATTATCATTTATGTTACTTTTTTAATTGTACACCCAAGAATTGTTTGGAGTGGGAGGGGATAATGTTGTACATGTTTGAGGGAAAGGGAGGGAGGGAATGGGGGGTAAGAGTGATGGGGATTCTACTATTGTAATTGTATTAAAATAAAATTTGATAAAATTGTTTTGGAAAGAAAAAATATTAACCTCCCTCCTCCTCACCTTTGCTCCCAGGTGGATGCAGGGCGCAGGGTGGTAACTGTTCAGGTCGAAGTCCGCTATCAAAGCCGGAGGCAGGCCAGGGTACAGCTCGGCCCGGCTCAGGCGCAGCCCGCTCAGGAAGCCCAGCACCAGCAGCACCGTGCCGTAGATGGCCAGGAACGGGGCCGACATCATGGCGTATCGGCGCCGGTCCCGCATCATCCAGATGATACACGACCACACCAGCAGGGCAAACGTCAGCCAGTTGTTGTAGGTGATACTCCACACCTGAAAACGTTTGTTGATGTGACGTCACTGCCGTCAGTGACCGTTGAGTTATTGTGGCGCGTTTGACAGTCCGTTAACTAACACTAACGGTTCCTCCGTCGACATGATGGAAATGTACAAATTTTTAAAGTTTAAAGTTATTTTTGTGCTGTTTTCTACCAACCATAAAATTATTTCGTGTTTTTGGTCATTTCAGCTGGTTGGCTAAACTACCAGACAACAATGCTAATGTTATTTGCTGGTTACTAATTCCATTGTAGCCGTAGCTAATGCTAGCACCTTAGCTTCCCAGCATAATTCATACTAATTAGCTACCATGGCTAACGCTAGACTATGCTAAATTTGCCTGTTAGTTAGTTAACTGTTCTTTCTGAAGATGCTGAAGTTAGTTTCCGGTTCGGGGTCAAGGGTAAAGTTATTCTTTCCTCTGCCACTTATTTCTTGAATAATCATTGTCTACAAATGTCAGGAAACTGAAAAATGACAAGTAGAGTTATAATTTCCCAGGTTTCAAGATGATATCTTTAAATTGTTTACATTACAAATCCAAAGATATTCAACTATTATATACGACAAAGAACCTCACATTTGAGGAGCTGAAATCACACCATATATGTCATTTCTGCTTGAAAAACGACTTGATCAATTATCAAAAGAGTTGCTGATAAATTTTATTGTGGGTCAACTAATCAATTAACAGACAAATTGTTTAATGTTTAAGGTTATCTTCTCTGACTACCTACACAACACCCATAACACAAAAACTCTTTTCAGATATAATTTTGTTCTCAAATTTTGTTCACAAATACAACACTTTTATAAAATCAGTATTAGTATGTAGTTTACCATCATGATGATAAGGGCGCTGACATAGCTGTGTTTTTGCACCAGTCGTCCAAAGATGACCAGACCACTTGGGCCTGAAGGGGGAGGCGAGGTTTCTGTCGGACTCTCCAGGACCTCCTCACTCCTCTCCTCCATTTCACTCTCACCCTCTGTCTCTAGCAGAAAGGAGAGGCAAAATATGAGATTAAAAGAAACTATTTAGTTAACAGATCAAACATATTAAATCCCTGACACTGAAAAACTACAATGGACAAACCAAATACAGCCCTACAATAAAATACAATATTTGCATGAGACAGTAATTTGTCACATTTTCAACAATGACACTATGCATGTGTTGCTGAAGTTTCAGGACAACTACACAACAATGCACACATAAGAAATAATGGAAGCAGTAAAGCTGTAGTTGCTATAATTGCTCAGGCTGTGTACTTAGATATCTGAGTGTGATTACCATGTGATGGTGACTCTTTGCCTTCATACTGTGGTGGAGGGTAACAGTTTGTGTACCCTGCCCCTCCTAACAGAGATCTCAGATCGTTTCTGTGGCCATCTTCCCAGGAACTGCTCGTCATTAAGATCATAGGCTGAGGAAAGAGAGCACATCATGCTGTAAGTTTAGATCAGATATGTTCATTCAAGTATGTGGTAACCAAAAAAGCCACTAGGATTTTTTAAAAGAGTGCACACTACTCCCAAAATTTATATTACCTCCCACCTTAATTATCAGTCAAATAAGATGGCTTACTTCATCAGGTAGATAGGCTTCGTCATCATCTGTGCTAGTCAAAAGCTGAAAAAAGAGAAAATCTTCTGTTGATTATGTCAATTTGAAAAAGGCTAGCAGTGAAACTGCAGTTAGACTATGATGTCTATTTAACAGATTTTAAGTCAATGCTTTTATCCAAAGCAACTAACTATGACCATAAATGCAGGACCACTGACATAACAAGCAACCAGTAGTGCGGTCAGAGCTAAAATACATTTACAATATTCCTGTGACCCGACAATATAATTCAGAGGAAAAATATCACTGTTTGTAGGTTACCTCCTCCTTATCTCCTGAGATGTACATGACTCTGAAGAAGCTTGAAGGATCATCTGGGCTTTCTATTGGACTGTCAGACTCTTCACCATCAACAGTATCCTGAGAAACACAGCAGCTATTAAAAGCTTGTCATGTAAGTTAATATCATCTGAATACTGTGCGAAGGTTAATATACCTGCATGTTTGTGCATAAAAATAACACACACATACATTCGCACAAAGATGTTTGTAAATGAAGGGGGTAGTGGTGACAGTATCAATAGCAGTAATTGTTTTTATGTTGAAGTATTGATAGTGGTTGAAGTGGTAGCAATAGTAGAAACATCAGAAGTAGTAGGAGAAGTCGCAGTGGCAGAGAAGCACTGGCTTTAGTACAAGTAAAACCTTCAGCTGTACCCATAGTAGTAGTAGCAGTAGTGATATTTAGTGTTCCCAACCCTCTAGGGTTTGCTAGGAGAATATGGAAATTAACCTCCGTCATCTGGTAAGAAAAAAATACATTTCTGGAGCTTTTTGCCCCCCCCCCCCCCAAATTTAACAAAAATGTCAAAATATGTGGGTTGTGCTGACTGGTGCTTGAGATTTTCATGCAGTAACTGATTTTTTGGCCCACTTGGGGGCAGCAGATACAAGTTGTGACTACATAACATGTCATCACTTTTTAAGTTGATATGTTGAATTTGTTACCAAACAGTTGCTTACTTACACATCCAGCACTTACGGAGCGACATTATCATTCATTTGGAGTCCTGTCTCTGGCTGCCTGGTGAATGTAAGTCTAATATTCACTTTCCTTTAGCTCTTTGGTCTCTACCAACTCCTGAGGGAGATATCAGGCTCTCTAGCTGCTAAATGCTAAAAAAAATGCTAAATGCCAAACTGTGTTCACCAGGTAGTCACTAAGAGTGTCTGTTTGCCGTTTGGTGCTGGGTAGGTACTGTGCAGTGGGTTTTTCAGAGCTTTATCGCTTTAAACAACTGCCTGCTTTCACATTACACATTGTCCTTTGATAGATTGTTATTATAAAGATAACAATCGATCAAACACTCACACACACTTACAAACCTCCTCTGTGATGTGGACCCATTTGTGCAGCAGAGCCACCAGTGTGTAATACAGCAGCAGCAGGACCAGTGGGTTGATGAAGTCAGGCCAGATGACATGTGGTTGTAGACCAAGAGTGTACGGGTCTGAACTGTTGGTTCTGATCACTCCTGTCATACCAAACAACCTGGGACAGGAAGAGAGGAAGGAACATCGGATGAAAAAGGAGAGCGAGTGTGAACGGAGAATGAGTGCAGAGAAGAACAACATTAAATATTAACTTGGAACTTGCAAAGAAGATAAATCAGCCAAAAGGACAATTTTAATAAAGCCATAAGAAAAAGGTGAAAACAGATAAATCTTTTTTTTCTGGCAAAAATATGTGCCTTTTCTCAGCTCCACATCCTGTACTGTATGATGTAAATGCAAACATTTGAGCCACAGTTAAAATTAATGAAGGTTAACAGCCAGTATTTCTGTTAAAAGTGTATTGATTACACAACATTTTATATGACTCTTCAGTCTGGTGCAGTACTTTCACTGACACATAAATATCAATGCAAGATGCAGAGTCAAAACTGATGAACTTGATGACCTGATTTGGATGAATATGCATTGAAATATTCCCTTTTTAAAATTTTCTGCTTGTATTCATAGTTTTGGATTCATCATATTTGTAACCAACATGACATTGTTGATATATTTAATAAATGCACCAGATCAATCCAATATTTCAGTCTAATTCTACTTTTCAACCACTTCCGTACCTGGCGTAAACATCCTCTGGTGGCACAAGCTGCTGGGACAGCGGCAGCTGGTAGAGGTAGAGTGCCAGCAGGTGTCCTCCGCTGAAGATGGCCATCATCACACACAGGGAGCTGAAGAAGAGCAGGCTGATGGAGCGGCTGAACACCCACCACCATACCAGCCCGAGAAACACACCGAAATAAACAGCTGAGGTGAGGGAGGGCAGCGTGATTCCTGCACACACACACACACACACACACACACACACACACACACACACACACACACACACACACACACACACTATGACAAGAGAAGAGGAAAATAAAGTGAATTACACTAAACTTATAGACATTTTAAAACTATAATAAACCTGCACACACACACACACACCAGCTGCTGTATTGTACCTGCCAGCCCCAGCAGTATAGTCACCACCACTTTCCCTGCTGTGTTCATGATTGCCGACAACAGCAGCCTCAGTCCGGCTGCAAACACTATCAGCTTCTGAACAAACTGGGGCGGACCCGACTGAACCGGCATGGTGCTTTCGTCTGAGCTGTCAAAGGACGAGCCCTCGGTCTCACTTCCTCCCTCAGACTCTGTGTCAGAGGTTTCCACTTCCTGTCAGACCCATGAAACAATCAGATTGATATCACTGTGGCGTTCTTCATGTTATGCGCTGTTAGAGCAGTCGGTGAATATGCTCAGCGTTACCTCAGGGTCAGAGGGCGGGATTCCGTTTTCATGGAGACTAACTTGGGGCGCGGGGCGCAGTAGTTTTTTGCACAGCCTCAGTACAAAAAGGACAGAGAAGAAGAGGCTCACGTCTGGGGCCAAGAGGCGCACAATGTTGCCGGGATCTACCAAGCTGAATCTGGAAACACACAAGCATTACCATAGGTGTGATCTCTACTGATTTCCATTCATATCAATATCACATGCTTGAGATACGTAATCTATATTTAGTTGCCTTTATTTTTTGGAAGCATTACATTATCTGTCCTGCTTTAGAATGTAACAAAAATAAAACAGGTTAAATGTTATTGGTGATAAATCTCAATGTCAAGTTTTAATCCTCAATAGGTTGATTTTCATACTACACTCAAATGAACTGGACTATAAAGCTGTTTGGAACATAGGAAATCAATTTATAAAGTCATGGTATGTCTTGGAAAATGGTCTGCAGTAATGTTCAGTTGATGTGACTCAAAGTTATGGGATATAAAAATATGTAACCACTGATAAGTTCCTTGAAAATGTGTAAGTCAAATGTAAACTTACCTTATAATACCCACATGGTAGAGGAAGTCTTCCCAGGGGCTGCTAACTGTAAAAAAAAAAATTAAAAAAAAAGGTGCGACAGGAACAAAGTTGTTTTTATTGCTTCCTGAAATGTTTGTGTTTCAGATTTGTATGTTACACAAATGATAATATTTTCATTTTGCACACAACGCACACTGGTGATGTCTTCTTTTACAAAAAATGTCCTTATTGCGTGAAGTGTAACGTGTTTGTTTTTACCGTGTGGAGGGATGTAGGCGAAGGGAATCTGCATGAAGCACTGCAGGGTCAAGAAGATCAGACTAGTGTAGAGGATCAGCCGAAGGAACTGACCTGTTTTACCTGAAGAGAACAAAAAGTGAGATGAACCAGTAGGAAACAAAAGGGGAAGATAACAAACCAGTTTCAAAGTCATGTCTTAAAATAAATTCACACAAATTATGTATTTTGACAATGTTCTAAGCAAGAGTCAGTTTATGGTTTATTTAGTGAAATATACTGAGCATTGTTGGGCTTTACAGTAACTGTCATCCTTGGTAAATTATGTGACAAAAGCAGAAAAGATTATGTTATAAAAAATATATTAAAGGATTGGATTGAACAAGTGTTTGAAGTAATTTAAACAAATTATGTTTGTTAGTTGCAACACTGTTTGTTTGTGCACTCTGATATTTTCCCGTTTTACTCAATTATACCTTTTCACCACCTGAACAACTGTAGGAGATTATGATCTTTGATAAAAACAAACATACCACTCTGTATTTGTCTGTATTTGGCTTAGATCTGATATGATACACACACACACACACAGTAATTGATGGACCCGTACTTCTCTTCAAGACATTTTTAGGTAGAATATTGTTGTCTAGACACTTTTTAATTGAGCTGGTTCTGACTATGTGAGCACTTTTACAGATCAATAAACCCACTAAAGTGAGATATGTGAATCTGGATATTTAAGTGTTCTAGTTGCTGAAGTTTTTAAGTTTTTTTAAGTTTTAAGTTTTTAAACATTAAGTTTATTATATATAAGTCTAGCATTTCTTTAAAAGGATCAAAGACAAAAATCAGTCATCACAGGTTCCTACAAACACACTTTGATTCAATCAAACAGCAGCCGCTGATATTAACTCAATGTTGAATCCAGATGCAAAAGCACCTTTAGTTGTTGTTCTTCTACTGTCCACTAGAGCGTCCAGATGATGCTTAGTAACTTAAAGGGATAGTTTGCATTTTTTGAAGTGGGGTTGAATGAGGTAATTATCCATAGTCAGTGTATTACCAGCAGTAGAGGGCGGTCCGCAGCCCCCCAGTTTGGAGAAGCAGGCAGAACTACTGGCAGTACCAGAAGTTAAGTAATGTACTGCTGTGAACAGGGCCAGCAGCTAAATGCATTTTGGCCACCTAAAAAAATCAATATCAATTTAAGTGCACGATATATTTAGAATATTTTCACCGCTTTACCTTGTCATCGGACAGCCCTTTCCTTTGGCACCATGTTTTCTCAACTGTAGAACCGGTATTCCCATGCCGCGCACTGTATTATACCGCAGATCGGTTGTTTAGATCAGAAATTGCTGCTGCAGTTTGTCCATATCGCTCAGCTCTAATACCAACATTTACAGAGGACTGTCAGTTAGGTTTAATATATTGCTTGTCGCCCTACAATTCTTATTGTTGGAAGTTATGGTACAGTTAGTGATTGATTTCCTGTTTACGTTGTTAACTTTGATTGAATGACGCTACCAACTAATTTACATGTTGTTAAATTAGTATTACTGAAGTCTTAACTAGCTAAGACATTATATTTAGTTTTAATGGTGACACATGATTAGTCAATCACTAGTTTGAGACAGGCCACTAGTTACTAATAACTTAGGAAGGACTTAATACACAAACTTAGAAGGATTCACGAATAGCTGGTGCAGCCAAATACAGAGATGTTTAGTTCAAACTGCCAAACAACTACATTGAAGTTTATTTGATAGACTGCACCTCTCCAGACAAAATAACTCACTGGACGTATCAGTGTGTGTCTGAGCAGAAGCACAACTCAGAAAAATCACATTTTCTCTAAGTCACACATTTATTAAATTACATTAAAGATAAGAATCATATGCTGAAAATTGATCACTTTCAAATAAATGCACCAGTTCGTTATTTTAGTCTTATAATGAAACGGTTGTAGATACAAAGCATTAATAGCTAATGTGGCTCAACATCAGCTGAGCCAGCAAATGTGTTGTTGATGTTCAGGATTTTTACTAAAAGCTTCATTTCACTTAAACCTCTCTGCTTCCCAATAAAAAGCCAATAATAAGATATACACACTCTCACTAGTATAGATGGAGGCGCAAAAACCCATGAACCAAACACACACACACACACACACACAGGATGTACACACACTTGACCACTTAGCCCAAGGAGAGCGAGATCATATTAGGGAAACGAAGATAACTGAGGGATCTATGGGATCTATGAAGCTTTCAAAGACAGGCTAAAAGGCAAACAGTTTTTAGATAGCAGGATGGAAAGTGAAAGAAAGAGCAAATGCTGTCAGAATGCTGACATCACATCTTTTAATTCCTCACTGTAATTACCAGGCTATGTATAATTGATTTGACCGTCCCAAACCGCATCCCCTTTACAAAGTACTTTTGAGGGAGGGGTGCTGATGCTTTAATTCATCAGAATGCAGTGATCAATACAGTGAAGGCACTCACACACATGCAGTAGGGACATACATGCTCAAACATACACATTATAATAATTTCTTGTACTTCACTGCTCAGCTCCATCTTTGTTTTTCTCCGCTTTGATACTTTAACTTTGTGGAGCAGGATAACCTACAGACCTTGATTTTAATATAGAATATCACAAGAAAAGCTTTTAATCATTGGCATCTGTTTTAATGAGAATTATTTGTTACTTGGTGGAATTATCTCGTTTTAAATTACAGACACAAATGACTGAAACTGAGGGAAGAACACAGATGAATTTCAAGCCCAGCATTAAGAGTTTTACACTTTTACAATCTGAGTCTAATCAAGTTTGTGGAAAATGTGGTCAAATGTGGAAAATCTTTCAAATCAAAAGTCTGATTTGTTTCTGGAGCCCCTCTCACCTTTCATGGTGACCAGACTGGGGTTCGGCAGCAGCGGCAAGGTGAGCAGAAACAGGAAATACACCACTGACAGACCATTGTAGCGGAACGAGGAAGCTGATGTGTAGAGGAGAGAACAGACACAAATTTGTTTGATTGATTTGTCCTAATTAACTCAGCTGTCCACAAAAATCAGACTATGATTTACTCTATTACCTTTTATTTTTGTTATCTATTCTGTATATTATGAAAAAAGTCACAGGAACAAAAAATAAACTAAAAGAAAATAAATAAGGTAACATATTACTAGTCATATGACCTGTGTAGAGTGTAACCTGTTTATGGACTGAAACTAATACAAAAAAATCTAAAATGATTTTATCACAGCTCATCCAAACCAGCAAGTGATGTGTCTGAAACAGAAGATTTCAGATTGTTATTTGACATAATGTTATTGAAATCTTTGAAGTCCTCCACGGTGGTTTTTTGTATTGTATTCTAATGTAACAAGTTAAACAAGTTGGCATAATAATATAATTAGTGACAAGTGAAATGTGTAACTTTATAAGCCACATCATCCCTATTTTACCAGCAATAAGTAGCTGGATAAGGATGTATTTTTTCAGACTGTATCACATATAAATTCTGTATATGTTTGGCCTTTATGTTTCAAACTTGTTCAAATCAGTGACACCATTTTTTCTGTAACGGCACTATGACATCAAACAGTAGATGTCTTATACATCACTCACTGTTTCCCTGTAATTCAGTCTGTATTTAGTTACTTGTAAAAACTTTAAGATGTTGACTAGAATTTGAAATAATGTGTGAGATTCTTGGCGGCACAACATATGTTTTTTGATGAAGAAACCACTGAGGAGTGTATGGGGTAAAAAAATCATCATAACATCATCACAGCAGCAATTTAAAACATGTCTGAGGGTCTTGAAACAATAACCCAACAGGTAAATCAAATATCTTTTAACACTTTTCCAAAATTTCAAATCATTGTCAGCCACTAAAATAAATGTGCACCTAATGAGAATTTTACAGCATTTAGTGGCAAACACAAGATGTTACATAGTGTCTAAGCCAAAAGTTCAAGTTACACAGTACATTTCACTAATCAAATCACAGTTGATACAGAAATACTGCTCAGGTAAATCTTATCTGTACTCCTGCAGTCGACATGGTCTATCTCAGTCTTCAACTGGCAGCACACACTGCTTCTTGCAAAACGCTTGGTTAAAGGACAAGTTACAATCAGGTGCCCAAATGGATCTTGAAACAGTTTTTGCTTGCTGTTATGAATCCACAGTCCTCATTCTGTGCAAAAATGTATTAAAGTTAAACAAAAGCTAATATGAGGCTTCAGTGGTCTGATTTCAGCAAATCAAGTGAGCGTCCACCAAAGTTCAAAGTCTTTTTAGTATAAAATTTCGTCTGTGTTACTATCCATCCACAGCAGCTCAGATTCAGGGAAACAAAAAAAGGGAATTCTGCTCTAAAAAGACTTAACTCACATTAACACATTAACTTCAGACTAACGTTTTTACAGAGAAGGAGGACTATGGATTTTGTCCCACATCTCTTCCTGTGGAAGCCTGTCGGGACGGGATCGTATGAACAGGAGGAATAATTACAGCAAGCAAAACATGTCGGAGTGTAAATGTGGACATGATGTGAATATTATTTTAAAACAAACTTGTAAAAGTAAAATGCCAACCTATCCTTTAAGACAACAACTCATGTATCATAAGATATGAATGCTCCTAACAGAACGCCATATTAATCCCTGAGACTGAATCAGTGTTGTTTATTTCCTCACTACTATTCAGTTAAAGGCCAGTTGTCTGAAACAGTAAGCACACATGTCGAGCATAATTACAATAAGTCCAACTCATCATATTAACAATACACCACTTTCAACGTGACCAGCTTCCACTTCAGGGGAGAATTAAAGCCAGTATAAACCCAATGCTGATACCATACACCAATATAAGACACCACAGAAAGCAATTTGTGGGAAAATAATGAAAGACTGGTTGATCAGCAGAAGAAATAGATGTAGTTAAATGTATAAAAGGTTTTCAGTACAGCCTTCAGAGCACAGCGTCCGTCTATTCAAAACTAAAAGATTTTAACATCAGACATTTTGTTAAATATTTTAAGAGAGAAGCAGACCGACAAGTCTGTCCTTAGACAAAGAGATAGCATACAAACACCTGTTATTTGTGTGATCTTGTGTTTTTTCTGTCATTGTTTTCTTTCTTCATGACCTTCAACAGTTTTTAGCTGTTTATAAAACCCTTAAGTAAGTATTTTTTTCATGCACAGCATCTTCACTGAAACAACTATAAGAAAACAACCACATCCCATCACTTCCTCTGATCTCAACTCTGACATAATAACATGTGAAGCTGCTGCAGAAATAACATTTGTATATTTCATCTAAACATAATATGACCTCAGCAGCAGAAATGTGTATGAATAAAATAATTAACCAGATATCAACTCACCAGCCAGCAGGAGCAGTGGTAGTAATAAGTTATAGAGCATCCCAACCAGGAGGTCTCCTGCCATGTCTCCTTCTGGGTGTCAGAGACACTCACACAGCTCCCTCAGATACTATCACCCTCTAGATGTCCGCACAAATGGGTAAATGTCTAAGCAATGTGGAGGGAACTCTAACCTGCTCACACATCTCTCAAAAGAAAATGTACGCAGTCTCGGTCAAAACGTCGTCCAGCATGTAGAAAGAAAATAGAGTCCGACACACTCAAACTGTAACAAAACAGAGATTATGTCAGTCTGGTGACACGCAGCACTATGAGGAAAATTAGAGGAGATGTTCTTGGTTCAAAATTGTGTGAAGATGATGTCTCACTCCACTCTTTCTTTGTGTGTCTCTGTCACACCCTCCTTTCCCTCCCTCACCTCTCTCTCTGTGTCTCTCTCTCTCTCAGACATAATGGGTTGTAACCCAGCATCTCTGTTATTATGCTGATATTGAGGATAATCTCACTCAGGAGAACATCCGCTATCATTACATGATTGAAAAACATGCTTCCACTAATACATAAAAGCACACAAACAGCAAAGAGCAACAATGACTTTTTATACACAACAACATGATGGACAAAATTCTGCTTAAAAAGTCATTTTTCAGAGTAGTGTATGTTTCTGTATCTATCTTTACTTTTCTTTGCATAATATGTGGAAACCACAGTCTGATTTCTTTATTTCTGAAAGCCAGGCTGATACTCACACAGCACTGTGTTTGTTTCCTTACAGCCGCGTCAGGCTGCCTCATCATATTTGCGCTGCGAAGCGAAGGGAAGTGTATCTAATATTCATGGCTGCGAGGCCATTAAGAGCTGGTGTGACTACAGAGGAGTGATCAATGCAAGGACTCCAGCTGGAAAAAACATTAACTTTATTCTAAAATATTAGAGAAAACAATTGCACAAACCTCCCAGGAAGATCCAATATGATGTTTTAAATGACAACATAAAGCTGAGCAGCTGTAATTATCTGTATGAGGCAGGAGTGTTAGTGGAGTTATCTGGTGAATCAGTTTATTACTGTTTTATTACCAGTAACAGACATTTAAACAAGTCTGTTACTTTGATCGACAGCCAGTTCAAGTAGAGGGTTTGTAAACTGGCTGTAAATTCTGTTCAGTGTTAAATGACAATAATTCAGTGTTGAAGTGTTCAGTGTTACTGTAATTATCAGGATTTTGAGCTTGTTGGTCTTGAAACAGGTGGGTCTGTGTGGAAAAGTAGAGAAAAAAACATCTAACATCCACCACTTACAAATACAAAAAAACCACATACATCATTAAAATGAGATAAACAGACATGTTCTGTCTTGAATTGTACAGTCAGTAGTGTTGAACGTTTTCTCCTTTCTAATGTGTAGAAACTGAGCTATGAGTTTCGCAACTAAAGTGGCAAAATCAAGCATCACTGTGTAATGAATATTAGCCTCTACTGCATATGGTTGCTACATAAATGAATACATAGACTATGTAGAAATAAAAACATCATGTTTTTGTGTTGTTGTAAAGAAGCAACTTTAGGTTTACACAATTCAAAACAACAAGTGGAACGAGATAAGAAAAAGACGCTCAGAATACCTGAACATCAAACTTCTCTGTTTAATCATCACAACACCCCAAATAACCCAGATGCTCCTAACACTGTTAACTAATTCAGTGCTAAACTAATAAACTCTTAGTGTGTACTTGACTGTAGATTATTACAGGTGATGCTCCTCTGAGGGCAGATAAACCTGACTCAATGAGAAGAAAACACACCCAATTATGCCTCAGCGCTAGATCTAAATTGATTACTGTATGATGAGAATGACTGCTGAGTAAGCAGCTAACATCTCATGACAGTGCAGTTAAAAAGAGCTGCGAGTGCACGTGCTGTAAGAGGGTCTGGGGTGATGCTGTGGGGGGAGAAAGTGTGTGTGTGTGTGTGTGTGTTTGGCTATGTGTGAGGACACGGGTAGAAAGATAATGATAGTTTATGGGCTGGATTAGGGTCAAAGCTTTTGATAAGTGTTAAGATCAGAATCAGGTTTTGATGCAAGTCAGAGTGAGTCAAAGTGATAATTTGTGCTCAACTTGTGCTTGTGTGCAAGAGGAAGTGCAAAAGTGTTAAATGAAACCAGTTTTGTTTCATCAAAAAATGTCTGACACAGCGACACATTATTGGAAAATTGTTTAAAAGTTTTATTGCCATGTTTTAGATGAGTGTTGAGCCACTATTGATCTGTTGCCAGGAACAAGTAGTCTGACAGTCTCACATCACTTCCTCTAACTTTTACATACATGCTCATTTTTTAGTTTACATCACTGTTGCACTTCTCATCACCGCCTTCTACAACATAAAACTGTGTCGTAACCACTGATACCACACACGTAACAAGTTGAAGTATTTGCACTATTATTATGCAAATGTAGAAAGTGAAAAGGACACAGAAGAAAAGTGGGAAGAGTAGCAGTCAGTGTTTAAAATTTAAATTCAAATGCATGTTTTGTTATCACAATTTTGTGATAAATGTGTGTTTTGCATAACAAGAAGCTAAATAGAAAGCAAAAAGTTCTCCTGTTGTTACAAACAGGTGCTGCAATTTGCATCTTTACACTGTATGTTGAATCTACTGACAACACAGAGCAGAGACTGTGTATATAAACACACAGACATGGCTACTGTTTACAAAACAAACACAGAAGTGAGAAGTGGGGTGAAGGACTGTTGATGGGAAGACAATTTAATTAACAGCAGAAAGTTACGACTTGGCTAAAGGTATAACATTACACTTAAAAAGGTTTAGATTTTTTTAAGTTAGAGATAAACAGGGGAATTTGACTATTTGACTAAACTGCAGAAAAGAAGCGCGGCAGTCGTGTGTTTCATGTTGGACTAATGTGTCGGCCTCAGGCTCCAGAGAGCACCGGGGTCAGCGCCCACAGTGGGTCAAAGCCCACTATAAAACCCGAGGACAGTCAGGGTGAACACAGAGCACGGCTCAGCTTTTAGTCCGCTCACTGATTCATTTCACTTTTAACGTCAGCGACACAAACGGCGCTGGGCCTCTCATCCGTCCTGCTGTGTGTTCTGGGTGGAGTTTAAAGGGTCGAGTACAGGATGCAGGAAGTTATCATATGTCATAAAAAAGTTAAGGAAAATGTTTATTTTTCTTTCAAGCCATCTTGATGCTTTTAATAAAGTCACAACAGAATGATATTTTTAATTTATATCCATTTTTAATTTTACACTACACAATAACAACATGAAGATTGTGCTGCAGAATAATGCTAATTTGTTTTTGCACCAGAGGACAGCTGAATATTATTGTGCGCTCCTACACTCAACCTGTATCATAACAACAGAACAGGAATGAAAGATAAATCGGTATAAATTGTTAATAAATTGATAATTTATCAAACTGATATCATATTAGGTCCCTTTTCATGTTAAGATGTTTGAAGATTTCACCTCAAAACCTGCTCAAAACATTGAAAGACAGCAGGCAGTCAGTTTAACTTTGCAAAGTTACTTCAGAAAAATACTTTTTAATCAATCAATGCTTCAACTTATCCTGAAATATAATAATTACTCAATTATTTGAGTTGAACTGGCAGAAAACAAATGAACCTGAACTCTGCTGCTCAGAGTTAAAGACTGCTGCCACCTAGTGTTTACCAGACCTGAGAGCAACAGAGGCAGATCTGTAACTAGTATGGACCTTTTATTTAATAACATCATCTATTGGAAACTGTTTTAGGTTTTCTTCTCAAATTTACACAATTTTCAATATTTAGCCCAGAAAATCTAGTGCAGCACCATTAATTGTTTGTATTTTACGTTTAAACTACAAAAACAGCTTCTTACAGGAACTAAGTATAAATATTTATTATTAAAACTTTTTTTAACATCAATGATGCTGTAGACACTTTAAGACTGATAAGTATGATGACTTTATGTATTAAGAGCTACGTTCACCTCTTGTGGAGACTTGGTGATATTTCTGAGCAGTAATAGTAACAACAGTAGGTCAACCACAGAGAATGATTAAAGACATAAAAAAGGAAGTTTTACTGCAGAATTCTGAATGTTTTAAGTGAATTCTCTCTTTAATCTTTGATTTTTACAGTTGTGAGATTAAGTTAAAGTGTGTCAATGAAAAGTGAATATTGTAAACCTCACACAGATGCAGAACTGTTGTGTTGATTTAGAAAAGATTTTACCTATTTACCTAATAAACTGGTTACACGCTGTTGTAATTGAACAAACCTGCAACTGAAAAAAACATTCTGTGGACACATAATGACTCTACTGACCCCTTCAGGTATCCTCCAGCAGTGTTCACCCTATCATATATTAATAATTACAATAATGTATGAATACTACAAAGTACTCAAAACCCTAATAACACCACAAGTATGTTCATAATATCCGACAGTGAAATGGATGATGTGCGGTGGCTCTGTGTCGTCACACAGTATGAAGCTGTTGAGGTCTTAATGTGTCTTCGGGTGCTGCTGTTTCTTCTCGCTGTCCTCAGACGTCCCGCAGGTTAGATGAACTGGAAGCTTCTGGAGCAGATGAACAGGTGTGCATGTGTTTGTATGATTGTGTTGCCCTGTCATGTGCTTTTCTCCTCACCATAAACATGCTTGGATGGATGGAGGGAGGGAAAGATGGAAGGATGGACGGGCACTGAAATGTTGTGCGGGGTCCCAGAATATTTATCCATTTGTCCTGTGAGCAATTTAGATATAAAAGATACCGGCTCATGCCTAACTTTTTGTAAAAAATTACAAGTATAACAGATGCTTAACACACTGACTAATAATACTACAATTTATTTACTGGTATTGAAATGATCAGTTGTTAAATGTTTATTTATATCACTAAACTCTGACATCACACACAGAACAAGTCTATATTTTCAATCATGATCAGTTGAGAGACAAATAGTCATATGTTGAATTATGTTAGGTTATATATTAATGTGAGTTTGTTTGTATTAGTGTTTGGGATGTTCTCTTTGATAGTGTTGAAAGCTCTGGGCAGCGGTAGATTTAGTGATTTGTGGTCCAAGGAAAACGCCGTCTTGCTTTATTTTCACTCTTTCTCACACTGGGAATGTTGGTATTGACAGTGGTAGAAGAAGTACTCAAATGTTTTTTCTAAAGTAAAACTATTGACTATTAATGATCAATAGTAAAACTATTATAAAGTTTATATATAGTATATAGTTGTATATAAAAGTCCTGCATTTAAGTTTTTACTTAATGTGACACAATGTACTTAAATTTACTTAACGTCTGTTTGAGGTGGAGCTTTTAGTTCTAACTATTTTATATAATGCTGGATGGTTTAATCAATAACAATATTACATCGTATTTTAATTGTTATATTTTGTGAGTGAAATCTGAATCTGCAATGTAACCAGTAACATTTATCTGTCATGTAAATGTAGTTGTACAATGTTTTCCTTTGAAGTAGAAGTATACAGTTGCATATTTTTAAGTGCTTTGGGGAGTTTTTTTAAAGTTATTTCAAGGTATAATGAGTAAAAATATTCAATATCTTAACAACAATTCAATATTTTTTTGTTTTCCATCTTATGTTACATTAATGTTTGTTTGGTTTTTTTTTAACATGTTTTTATTTTCATGTTATGTATTTTTCATGTGAAGTACTTGGTGCATGTAAAAGTTATTATTATTATTATTATTATTATTATTATTATTATTATTATTATAAATCTATAGCTGTCTGGGGCCCTTTTAGTAGGGGGCCTCGGGCAGCTGCCTACCTTGCCTAGTGGTTTAAATCCGCCCCTGGCTCTGGGAGCCCCTGGCCTGGCCGCTGTTCAAGACTCCCACCCTCCAAACCGTGTGCGGTCGTTTTCTTTGAAGAGGGCGCCGTTTTCTCCGCATAGCCGCGCGGCTGACGCTGCTCCGCGCACGGGCCACGTGACGAGGCGAAGCGGCCTCTCCTCTCCTCCTCCCTCGGTCCTTCCTTCCCAGGGTTCAATGAGCGCTGTGTGGCCCCACCCCGTCTCTCTTCAGCGCTGTCTATCTCCTCAATGTAGGCTACTATTCTCGGAGAGAGAGAGAGAGAGAGAGAGAGAGAGAGAGAGAGAGAGAGAAAGGGAGAAAATAATTACCTCCAAGAATTGGTTATTCCTGTCTTTCACCTTCCACGACCAGCGGCCAGGGGGGGAGCGGCCTTCGCGGTGGGAATGTGCTGCTACAACAACCCCGTGTCCTATTTTTTTGTGAATGTAAATGCACATGTAGTGTCAAGCCTGTAGCCTATTTACCCACCTCGGACTGAAGAGGAATATATATATATATATATATATTTATATATATATATATAAATGTATATGAGAGTGTGTATGTGTGTACACATATAGGCCTTATGTAGGCTGTACAAACTGAGCCTGACAGCGAGGTTTTTGGGGTTTTTTTTCTTTTTCACCTGCAAGAAACGTGGATACATTTCGAGGGATTTTCACATCTTGGTCACGTTTTCTTTTCCTTTTCTTTTTCCTATTTTTTTTTAAAGATATTCTTCTTGAAGAGATTCATCGGAGCCGAGCTGGGAATTTAAAGAAGAAAAAAAAGTGTATCGGTGCGCAGTTTTGGAGGCTCGGTGGTGATGTGAGGGGCTGATAACACATTTCAGCAACAAAAGCGAGGGGCAGAGAGAGAGAGAGAGAGAGAGAGAGAGAGAGAGAGAGAGGGAGGGAGAGAGATAGAGAGAGAGAGAGAGAGAGAGAGAGAAGGCCCTTTGGAGGAGAAAACACAGCAAGGAACAGCCATCACAAATAAGGAGGACAAATCGGGGGGATAGTGGATCGTTTCGGAGTTGGAGGTGGTGGGGGATCCAGCCGAGAAGACAGCCGCAGTGAGTTTGGAGCTGTTTCGGGGCTGATTTGATGCGGAGAATGAAAAGGAGCCGGATGACGACGGAAGCAATGAAAATATCACACATGTAGCTCGTTTGGGTGTAAATATTATTCTCCTTCCTCCTGTCCTGCTGGGCCCCCCTCCTCTCTCCCTCCTCCCCGACGAAGACAGCCGTCGGGGAGACAGAGATATAGATAGAGAGTATAAGTGTACACCTTTGGAAATGTTTATTATGACAGGAGACGTGGAAACGAGCCGCGCCACCGTACGGGCGAGCCTTTCGGACACGCCGAGTTCGGCTCCTTGTCACGGGCAGCAGTGAGACGCAAGACCCGGGCTTTTGGAGATGCAAATTAGGCTGTTTATTCTGCCTCCGTTTGAGATGAAACCCCGCTTTTTTGGCGTCTTAACAGACATTGTGGATTACAATTGTTAACGTTACACAGCTGACCGGGGGGACAGAGTGGGGGAAAAGAAACAAAACAGAAAACTATAACACTACATGTGAAGGAGGAAAAAGCCCAAAGCAGGATTCAGCAAACTGAGAAGGCGGCCTCGGTGTCGTCAGCAACAGTATCCTGCCCTTTCTCTGACAGCAAAAATACGCGTTATGGACATATAATTTCTACCGTGCTGCACCACGGACAGTTTTTGGAGCAGACCAGGGACGTGAAACGGTGTAAATGTGGGTGACACTGCTGCCAAATCCGCGGGTCAAACGAGGGATCTAGACTAGTTTATTTATTTTTCTTTCTACATATCCCCCCCCTCCCTCCACCTCCACTTCTTCTTCTTCTTCTTCTTCTTCTTCTTCTTCTTCTTCTTCTTCTTCTTCTCCTTCCTCCTCCTCCCCTGGACCCCCTTTTTTCTTTTTTCTTGCGGGAAGATGGGTTGTTTGGGCAACAGTAAGACCGAAGACCAGAGAAATGAGGAGAAGGCACAAAGAGAAGCAAACAAAAAGATAGAGAAGCAGCTCCAAAAAGACAAACAGATATACAGAGCAACACACAGACTACTACTTTTAGGTGAGTTTGATGTTTTTATTTTTTTTATTTTTTTTATTTTTGTTTTCTCTGCTTGCTGCTTTACAGGCAAGGCCTCAGTCTGCACAGTTGAGGCTCTGCTTCCTCCCTGCATAACCTTCTGGGATGTTGTTTTGGGAAACATTGTCAACAGTGTGACTTTGCCATTGCATAAGGCTAAAAATGCAACACTGTGCTGGGTTTTCAGCATGTTGCTGTCAAATTGGCAGTCTACCCCTGCTAACCTCAAAACATGCTGTAGCAGAGTCCATAGGTTGATTTGAGAGCATACAGTGATGCAGAGGTGAATATATGAGGTGAGTAAACTACTGTCAGTGCTCATCGTAGGATAAACAAACATGGACGTCAAGAAAAACAGGTTTTATAGTCATTTATAGCTAATCTATGCATGTTTTTCTTCACAGAACATGTCCATCATAAGCTGTATCAGTTTGGGACTAAATAGCATGTTGAACATTGTTCATTTTAATCCTAATCATGCATGTAGGCTTGAATAGTTAGCTTAACCAACACTGGTTTTACATGACATGCCAGTTTGTGGGTGTGTAACCCAAACAGCGTCTTAAAATAATGTGATTGTTACCAAAAACACCCACTGAGACCTACTTAATGAAGAAATGAACATGTGTCAGACTCAACATGTGGTTGTGTGTGTCAGACAGTGAACTGGAGGTGGGCTGGGTCTCCACATTACATAAGAGACAAATAAGAGTGTCTAACTTTCCCCCGCCGTGCTCTCTTGTACACTCCTTGAATGTCCATTCGCAGGCTTATCACTTGTAAGAAGTCGAGGTGTACTTGGTAGAAATCATAATATTTGATTGCAGAAATGCCAGCCAGGGTGCGCATTGTACGACAAGCCGGTATTTATGTTGGGGAGGAAGTTGTGGTGACTTTAGGAAAGCAGAAGGACAGGACCCACATGAAAACCAAAACAAAGATGTCTGCCGTAAAGTTAGCTGCCTTTCCATTATATAATCTACTAGTTTTCCTTTATTGCAGACCTGTGGACCTGCAGGCTGTTGTTTGTGATGCTGCACATTTTGGGGGATCTGTTGAAACATTGGTCACTCAGTTCAAGCCTGGTGCAGCTGCAATATGTAACCAAGGCCCTGTGCTTTGTTTATATTATGTTTTTGGGAAAGATACTATGAGAAGTAGTACAATATATGATAGTACTGTAAAGAATCTAGTGGTTAGTGGCAACCAGAAGTTCAGCATTTGTGGTGTCAGTCTTTGTGTTGGGTGGAGGTGACACACATATGTCGGCAGTCTGTTTGTAGGACAAAATGTTTAGTGTCTGTTCACCTGGCTGAAGTTGTTGATCGTCGCATTATGTTGCTCAGTTTAATTGTAACCTGCAACTAAAACTACTCTGGTCACTGGATTAACTAGATCACCTAATTAAAGTGTCAATGGGTTTGTGGCTTATGTTGGCGGGGGTTGTTTCTCAGTCCCCAGCTGACAAAATAACACTTTTTCAGACTTGAGCCTCTTTACTCGAGATATAATGGCCTCCGGGGAACCACAATGGATTTATTGGTCTCCATTTATAATTATGATGTTTTTGAAATTAACTAAAACAAATAAACTACCTAAAATTTATGGATGTTTTCCATGGATGAGGACAAGTTTTGGATCCCATAAACTCCTCAGACTTCCCACAACATTTATCCAATCAGTGACATTATAATTTAATTCATCATGTTTCCTAAAATTGTATCTGTAATATTAGATCCTGGATACATTTTCAGACATAGCAAAGAAAACCATCAGGATAATAATCTGAGGAACATTTAATTACCAGATTGCTTGTGATGTATTCACATTTTAGTCTTTTTATGTCTGGCAGGAAAACATTAAGCACATCTTTTAGTTTTATTTATCTTTTATACTTTTAACCTAATCATACCCATGATTCATTTAAACTTTTTATTAACTACAAAGTTGCCTGACAGCCCACAGTTGAAGTGAACTGCACAATCTTTGCTAATCAAAGGAACAAATGTGTTTTATATGGTAATGTACAGCCACAGTTATCTCTTATTTAACTGCAGTAAATGATACGTTGACTAATAGTGTTACATCCTGCCCCACAGATCACCCACATTTTGGTTCATCACTTTTCTCTAACTGTTCAGTGATGTTCTACACAGGTTACATCTGTGTCTGCATTACAGTGATACGTTTGTCCATGTATTTACATGTCCTGGGTTCAGATTAGATACATTTACCACTTATGTATTTACCATTTATTAAGGTTATTGATCGTTCAGAGCTGACCGGATATATCAGCAGCCATGCTAGCTGCTAACACACTAACACATCTTCCACATAACTTCCTCCGGGGTAGAAACAACAGTATATAACAATTAAACGCTTCACCTGACAATACTAGTAGATTATAGACTGAAAATAGATTATATCTACATCTGACTTCCGTATCTGGTCTGATGAGAGTTACATACAGGTTTGATATTTTTGGTAATGTTTTTAATAGTCACCCAGTTTGAGTCCATTAAGGATTTTTCACAATAGAAACACATTTTTGAATTGTAGTTATTTTTTAAATATATTCAGTTTTTAAAACTATTAGTGTAGTTTTAAAGTTTCAGTATCATACAGACTGTGGGAATATTGCCTGTTGGACGCACTGCTGTTGACAAGAATCCTCTTGTAGTAATTCACTACTTTTACTTCTGTCAGTTGCAGTTTATAATCCAACCAAACCTCTCAAATCCGTCAGTGTTTAATGCTGACTCGACAAACATCTGTACTAGATCTTTGCATAAATAAAATACAGTATTTAAAAGTAAAAATGTTTGACTTAAATCAGAAAATAGAAGAATGAATAAACAAAACTAAGAATCTGACCAAGTCATGAGAGGCAAATCTTAATAGTTTTGAAGTCTTTGTACTATGGACGCAGTTCTGCTGATATTCAAAACAATTCAGGTTTAATACCAAACCTGAACGAGTGTGTGTGTGTGTGTGTGTGTGTGTTTTCAAACATGCAACCAAAATGGCCCCAAATTCACCACGACACCTCTGTACTTTAATTTAATGCAGTTACTTTGCAGGATGTTTTTGGCATTTGTGCACTGTGTGACGGTGCAGCGAGGGAAGAGACGCGAAGATGGGAGAGAAACAGGAGAGCTGACATTGTGCCATGAGGTCATCAGTCAGATTTGAGAGCATGATGTTATGAGTTCATGGTATGCGCTGTAGCTTGCTGAGCCACCAAAATGCCCAAGTCACAGACTCTTCTACTACAAATGTCCTAATGCTTAATATTGGGATTGTCAAGAGTTTTTTTTTAAGGAATTGAATTCAAATCTTCAGGTCCTTTACTTTTTCTCAACAGATGTACAGACATGTAGGACTGTTAGTTTGAGGTCACTGGACAGATAGTGAAAATTACCCATTTTCCTCCACTGGAGAGATTCAACATGGCTGAGAATAAGTCTCCTTTCTGAGATGTCATGTCATGCCTGTGTCTTCACATCAAGTCTTAATATTGGGAGTCTGATATTTGATAATACCTCCTTTATGACTCACAAAGTTACCAGAAACTCATCAGGACTCCAGCTCAGCTGAGAGGAACACAAACCACATCATGTCCATCCAAACATGTCCTTCAGTCACTCATTGAGACTTAAAACACCAAATTATGTGTTTTCATAGATGTTAGCCAGAAACAAGCAACACTGTGTTAGAATGAGGCACGTTGTCGTACAAGGATTAAGTAAAATAATTCAGACAGGTGTTCCATAACTAAAAATGAATAAAATATCTTTTGCTCAAGGCATAGAATTTATTTGATTAAGTGTAAAGTTAGTAGTCATTGTTAATTCTTGATCTTTCTTTCAGTTGTAAACATGAAATTAAGATGAATAGACGGCATAATGAAGAAGTGTTGAAGGCCTTTGACAGGAAAGACATCAAACTGTGAAAGAGCTGCTTAAGATGTTCTCTCCGAGCAATTGTACATACTACAGGTTTGACAATACAGAGAAACAGCTATGAGTTTCGATCTTACGATGCACAAAGGCCTTTTAGGGACCTGCAGCATGGCTAGCAATGCTATATGCTACCAGTTTCTCTTAATTCCTTTTAGCTGTATCAGTTTTATTACTACTGCAATGTATTATTATGATGGGTTGTAGACTATGATTGCAGACAGCACATAAAGACATATGATGAACTTCTGAACTAGTTGTTTATCAGAAGAAAACGTGTGAGTTGAGGGATGGGACTCAAAACTTTTGAAGAGGGAAGCATTTGGGAAAGTTTGACGTTAAAAGGCAGATCCTCAAAATGGATGATGGGCAGTGAAGCCTAAATTAAATTGAATTTGATGTGGTCTCAGTCTGCTGTGAAAATCCAGCTGACACCTTTAAATGCTCACCAGTTTGGTTTTAGAGTTGTTTGTGTAATGTTGCTACATGAAGGAATCACTGTACAAGATCTTAAGCTCAAACCAGTATAACTCTGTGGAAGTACAGTAAAGCAAAAATACACATCTCACAATCAATCACACTGGTGGTCAGTTGCAGGCAGCCGTATATCGATGGTGGTTAATGAGGTTTGAATAACCTGCTGTAACAATCAACGCCACATATGAGGCACCTTGGTGGTAAATCCAACATTTCTTCCTCTGGACTGTCCCACATGCCAAATTCAGACTCCGTTTTTAGCATACTGCCTGCTAAACCTTTTTGTATTTAACACTATAGTTTCTACTTGTAAAGGGAAATGAAACCATGTTTTTACGGAAAAGGTTTAAGTCTAAACGCAGTCATTGTCACATCTCAAAATGTAATCTTGCGATTGTGATCACGGTATCTAGTGGAATAATCCAGTTTATTATTTCAGCCATGACCATGCAGCACTGTCCTTGCCTCTACTCCCAGTTTTCCCAAATAAAAAAAAAGTCAGTCGTGTATGAAATTTTCAGTTTGTTCATTGAAAGTTTCCGTTGAACATAGAAAGTCACAGCCAAAACAGCTTATGTATATCCAAATTGAAAACCTTTTCAGTTCAATTCAAATAAGGGACACTGCACAGTGGCATTTCAGACAAATGTGTACGGTCTATGTCCCAACACTGTGTGTGTGATCTTGTTTCACATGTAAACAGATCACTAATATTTCCTCGTCTCTCTCTCTCTCTCTCTTTCTCTCTCAGGAGCTGGCGAGTCAGGAAAGAGCACCATAGTGAAACAGATGAGGATCCTACATGTCAACGGCTTCAATGCAGAGTAAGTAGTAGCTGAACATGGCCGTATATCCAAAGTCGGTTTAGGTAGTATCTGCTCAGTGCACCAGACGATAGCTGCGTCCCAATTCTGGGGCTGCATCCTTTCAAGAACGTGGTACGCGATGACGTGTCCATGGAAGAGGTTGAATCTGTACTTATTCTGACCTCACAGAGGACTAATAGTGTGTTTGACATCAGTGGCAAAGTTTTACCTCAATGAAGCTGCCCCCAAAAGTCTGACAAATGGTTAATACAAGTGGTAAACTGGGGCAAGTTCCATAATACCTGTGCTCACAGTAAAAGCTGTGACATTTCATTTTATCATTTGATAAGACACTTTAAAATATTGCAGTAGGTTAATTGTACAATATAACCTCTTTTTAGCTGTAAGACCTTTGTGATTAACAACATATTAAAGCCGCAAACAAGAATAAACAGTGAGGTTTATGTCTGGCTTCCATTATTCGCACCCTGTTGTGGTGTTTGTGACATGTATTCACTAGTGACTGATGACCACCTGAACACAAATACGTGGTTAACAGGTTGTGGTCATGTGTTATTTCCGACCTTATGAGTAGACGAGGATTGGCTTCATGCTGTATTAAACAATTGGCCAGTATGTAGAGGGCTGTGGGATACTGATGGCCACAGATGATACACCAGTTGTGTCTTCCAGCAGAGGGAGGCTGCTTTTGGAAAAGCTTTTAAAGTTAGACAACCCTGTCGATCCATAATGATGTCTGTGACATGTGGACTTTGTAGGTAATGTTTGACCCTCTGCAAAAGAGGCAAAGTCAAGCCTGGACTATTGAAGTTATCTATTTAACACGGTAGAGTTGATGGACATTTGATTGTTTTGGCTGAAAGTGACTAGTGAGGTAATCCCTCTGCTGTTAGCTGACTAGCTTCATGTAAAGTGAATGGAAATACCAGTTTGCTAACTTACTCAATGTTGGAGAATATTGAATGCTAATTAAGTGGTGTGACTTAGCTTGGCTCCATGGAACTACAGGAACTACATCTCCCAATAACCTTCACTGTGGGCATGCAAAGCCTTATGGGAACTGTAGTTGTTGAAAGCTAACAATGATTGTTGTTATATCTTTCTTAAAATAACAAGGTGTTATAAGCAAGTATAGGAGTAGATGCTCATTATGCTTAGAATAGAGAAGAATATCACGTCTGTGTGTTTCAGAGAGATCAATGAAAGAAGCCGCCTGTGTCGCAGAGGCCAGCCTGGAAGTGTGGTTGCTTTCTTTAATGCTTCTTTCTGGACCTTATTGTTCCAACACCAATCTGGTGACCCAAACACAGTAAAACAAGCATCAGGAATTATTTCCAGATACTATTTTACCCCGTCATTAGCAGGAACTCAGCTTCTGCCTCTTATAATCTGAAGAAGACATTCCTCTGCCTCTGTGGATGTAAATTTAATTGATTTGTCTGTTTTTTTAGCATCCTTAATTTTGAATTCTTTAATTTATTCTCTGGAGACGTAACTCTGAACTGTTTTCTATGGAAGATTACAACTCTTGCTCTTTATGTTTTTTGCTTTTTCGTTGGTGGATCACATCCTTGACTTGTGCTCGTTTCAATAAGCAAAATGGAAAGTTTCATCTGTGTGTCAGCGACTTGCTTTGGTCTGGTGGTTGTAATGAGGATGGAAGCATCTTTGCAAGGTTAGACTAGAAAATCAGCACCTAAGGCAGACAAGAGCGTATGACCAAGCGCGTGACTCCACAACACTGAGCAGTGTGTGTGTGTGGATATGCTGTATGTCTGTATGCGTGTGCGAGTGGATCGGTGTCTTCATTAACAAGACACACAAACACATACAGCCTCACAACTTCCAGTCAGATCTGTGACATTGTTTTTGGATTATCTGGTTGATTTTTTTTTTTATTTTTTTTTTTTACTAAGCTGTGTAAGACCCTTTTGTTCCCTTTATGTGTAGTAAACTGGAGTACTCATATATATGTGGCTCCATATGTGTTTGACTCTTAGTGTGCGGTCAGATGTCACCTTCTAAGATGGTAACAATGAATCACCTTTGTTGTTTTTTTGTTTTTTTTTTGAAGATCTGTTCAAACCAAAACAACAGTCTTGCAGGCCAGTTGCTTGTGGGTCTCCACATGACAAGCATAGTAATATGTTTTAATAAGCTCGGATCCCGAGGCAGGACATAAATTTACTGATTTGGGACTGAAAGGGTTCAGTAACGCCTGTGATGAAAGATTTTGGGTGAATGGATTGAGTGTTGTGGTAACCTAAAGGTCAGAGTAATTGGCTTGTGACCGGAAGACTGCTGGTTCCATTTGCTGGCCTGATTTGGGAAAAGCAATGAATGACTGACTCAGCGCTCTCTATTCTTTGAAAAACTATGACTGAGCTGCCCTACCCTAAACCTCTGATCTAGAAGCTCTTGATGCTAATGAGAGCGATGAGACTGAGTCAAAACAGTAAAGATTGCAGAGTCGAAAGATGCTAAAATGCTCCGTAGAGCTGAGAGGAGCTGCAGTGTCGGATGATAATTCTCTACGAGTCTCTACGAGTGACCACTTTCACATACATGTAATCATGTGATCCATTATTAATGTAAAAATATTGATTAATATACACTTCATGCATAAAGTAAATTTTAATATTTGCTTTTATACATTTTCCAGACTAAAAAAGAAAAGTACTCCTCGTCTTTTTATATTCCATGCATTCTTCTTCACTGTCAAAACCTGGCGCCTACATTACCCACAATGCAACTCAGCTGTTGACAGTTCAGTCGGAAATTTAGTTGTGTTATTAATAAGTTAATTGAAAAATAATCTGTAGATGAATCGCTAGTCCTCAATCAAGAATTAACCAGCAATGCCTGAAGTGCCATTAACTGTGAATAACTTGGAATTAATTCCAGCTGTTCGTGTTTTTTAAGCAACTGTACTGACGTTTTGCACAATACACATATATTTGATTATTCACCTTAAGATTTTGCAGAAGAAATATATATCTTCACATCCTGAATTATGAGTGTATATTATGAGTTCCTGTCATCTGCTTTACATTTTCTCTGCATATATTCATCTTAACATATTACTAGACGTCATCGCTGTAACAAGTATGTTGTGTCATGTCTTCTTTTTTTCTTCCCCTCTCTCACTAACCACACACAGGCATGCAGTCGCACTCTTAAGACTGGAGAGTGCAGACACACGGCCATGTGATTTTTAATGACTATCAGGTTGAAAATGTAAAAAGGCCTTCTCAATCTGCCTCCTAACCCAATAAACTCAGTCTTAACTCCCCTTTTCTCTCTCTCTCTCTCTCTCTCTCTCTCGCTGTCTCTCTTTCTCTTGTGTTTCTTAGAGCACACTGACCTCACAGGCTTCTCAGGCTCTGTTACCATTTGCCAAAGAGTATTACACAAATGGTTTTCAAGTGTGTGTGTGTGTATTTTTCAGTCCCTGTTTTGAAGGTCATGTGATTGATGCATCAACCAGGGCTGGGCGATACCACCTGAAATCAATACCACGATTAGATTGTCACATTTACTTCGGTAACAATTAATGAAATGATATCTTATTAGATACACCTGTGCACAAGATTTTCGGTCCTCACAGTGGATCTTCTTATTAAATCTTTGCATTGACTAATAAACAGAATAATTATTTAACATATTCAGTAATTAAGAACATTTTTAGGCATTTTCAGGTATACAGCAACAGGAATATCTAAGAGAAATAAGCTGTTTCATATCTCACAAAACTAAAGCTTATACTATATTATACTAAGGTAAATAGCTTAATATTATAAACATATAGATGAATAGATTTGCATATTACTTTTCTGGCTTCTGTTATCTCAATCAGCTGGAAGTTTTAGGGAATGATGTGACATTATTCTAGCAAAGGTTTGTCTTAACAGATTGCTGCAGGTGAGACACTTTTACCGTTTCACAGCAATGTAGCTAATGTCAGCGTTGACAGCGTCGCTTATTTGGCTGCTGGTAAACAAAACTTTGCTTTGCAACTCTGCTTTAGAAGCTGTAACATTAATTTTCTGACAAACTTTAGCTCATACTAAACATTAACTGTTGCAGTCATGGCTTACTGCCAACCTGACTGCTACTGCTACTCCGCTGTTTTCTAACACTATTTACATTTAACTTTGTTTTGTGCTGTATCATGTTTACTGAAGCCAAATGTGCCCACACGATGGACATAGTATCTTCTTTCTCATTTCCACCCAGACCCAGCTGCTTTTTTCCAACATTTGAGTCGTATGTTTACCTGAGTTTGACTGGACATGCGTTGTTATTCATGTAGCTTAAAACTCTCTATTTGAACAATACTGACTTATGAAATGAACCCACAAAGCAAACACTGACTGATTGTGTACTTTTGTTGTTGTACTTCAGTGGGATAGGCAGCAGCCAATGACAGAATTTATTTATTGAACATACTGACATGACTGAAATTAGGTCGATTAGAGAGTCAGTTTCAGTAACTTTTCAATGAATTTCGCAGCCCTAGCTGCATCGACAACAGAGCAAATGTTGTGATCGATATTGATGTTGAGCCAAAATACGCTTATAAATAGCATTGCGGCAACATGGCAGCTTGGTCAAGTGTGAATGTTCGTCTGCATACGTGTATGAATTTTGTGTTTGAGTAGAAACGTGTGTGTGAGAGAAGACGTTCTCAGTATTAATCTGTTCATGTTCAGTCCTGATCAAGACTTTAGCCAACAAGTTAGAAATTCTTCTTTGTCATATTAATGTAACGTAAAGCCTGAGCTATCGAGAAAGTGTCTAACATGCTGCAGTTATTACTTTATTGGCTAGTAGGTGTTGACAATCACATCTGCATCTGCAGTTGAAAACTGCTGTTGCAATTAATGACCGAGTCTGTCTGTGTCACAGGTTAGCGTGTGTAAAACTAGTCCGACCATGTCGAAACACCTCCCCCTTGTGGGCAATCTGCAGCCTGCTAAATTTAAGTGAGTTAGAAAATACTTCTATTATAGTTCTTTACATCTAAACCTTTAATGCATCATGCAGCTTAAACCTGGACAGTAAGAGCAGTAAACACCTCATAGATTTTATCTGTCAGGTGAAGTTATAGAAGAATTGTGCAGCCTTAGTTTTCAGTAACCAAATGGATGACCTTCAAGGTGCAAATTGCACTGGTGTTAAGACACTGAAACTTTGCATTGCATGTGGTTTAGTGCTGCGGTGTCACTTGTGAAAAAGTAAAAAAAAAAGAGAAAAAAATGGCACAGAACAAAGAGGCCCATCTCGCCCTTTTGTCACTGACATACAACTATTGTACACACAATGCGCTGCGGTCCTGGGAGGCTCAAGGTGACAGATAACTGGCTCTCTGGTTGCCTTTATTAGAAACATTTCTGTCACAGAGAGTCCAAATGTCTTGTACGAACAGCTATCCTTCACAGCAGACAGACATAATTTCTCTACCACGCGTGCCAATGAAGGTCTGTTTACCCTTCCCAGATCAAAAACAAACTCGATGCAGCACACTGTTGTGTACCATGTCATGGTAACATGGAACTCCCTCCCGGTACCTTTTTTTCCTTTTAACTTCACAATAACAATATTTGCAAAATAAACAGTCGTCCTCTCTTGTGTTTAAGAGAAGAAAAGCAGTGGAGCTGTAGTGATAATGTAAGCTGTGAGTCTGCCTCGATGACAGTGAAAGTGACCAAATTTCATGTTCTTTATTGATTATAATTTTGCATATTTGACCATTCTGTCAACATTATTCATTCATTAATAATTTTTTACTGCATTAAACTGCTATTTTGGCTCCTGAATTATCAGTAACTGGATGCAGTTTTATTTCATTGTACTATTTGTGTGTCCTGTCCTACCTTAAAGTTCACGTTGATGATGATGATGATGATGATTTCACTGAACCTGTGTGTCTGTTTCAGAGAGAAGAAGCAGAAAATTCACGACATCAAGAATAATATTAAAGAAGCTATCGAGGTGAGTGACTGTGTCCATTTCATCAGCAGATGAAAACACTAAAAATGCTCTAAATGATTCTGATACGTTGATAAATTCAACTGTTGAGACGGATCATCTGTGTGTCCGTCATCCTTATTTAAATGTGTTTTCTTTGGTGTTTGTGTGTGTGTGACAGACCATAGTAACAGCTATGAGCACCCTGACACCGCCGGTGCAGTTGGCGTGTCCAGAGAACCAGCACCGGATCGAATACGTCCTCAACCTCGTCAGCCAGAAGGACTTTGACTTTCCATCTGTAAGTAGACACCACACACACACACACACACACACACACACACACACACACACACACACACACACACACACACACACACACACACAGAAATATGATTATCTTCACACCAGTTTTAAAGGAAACGTTTTTTTTTTTGCAGCTGTAGCTTTTTGTGCATGTGGTTTTGCAATGAATTGGACAATTTTAACGAACATTTCAGGTGCAGCTCTTTTTATCTTCACCTCCAAAAAGTGTAACTGTAGCTAAATTAAATTTAGGATTGGTTTAGTAACCTCTCTGATCACCTCATGTTGTTTACCCTGTTTGGCTGTTGGTGTAAAGCTGTGGCCGATATATTTGCAACAGGTGCAGGTAGGTTTGTCAGTAAATGATAGTAGATAATAGTCCCAAAATCCCAGGTGTTAATCTCTTGACACGAGCAGCAAACACTGAGCTTTGCTAATGACCTCATGGGTAATGTCTGTGTTGGGTTTAGTGTCTCAGTGGGACATTCCCATTAACTAATTGTCCATGCCAAGAGACCAAACCTCAGAGTCTCGCTGTTTATCCACAACCACCTGTGGGGCCAGACTTTATTCACTTTTAAGTGAATTAAATAGAAGCTCTAGTTCATTTTCTAGTATTTGGGAATTAATTTTGTTTAAAGTCCTGCTGTTTTGGTACTTTATGGTACTTTTTAATATGTTTTCTGTCTGTCTAAACAATTTATAAAACATAAAACTTTTATAGTAACGCCACAGGTCCTCCTTGTAGTGTACATGTTTAAGTACTCATTGGATTTCATTAATTAGGGAAAAATATGTCTTCATACCACCATACCAGTCAGGTATCACACATCGTATCCCTCTGCTGACTATTTTCAAAAACATGCCCTCTTTTAATGTTTGGATGTTTTTAATAAACTCCAGACAACCTTTAATTTCAGTTTATTTGAGTGAAGCATGAAAATCAACCTTCAGAGTCTTGAAACATGTTTGAAATAATGTTTTGGTGATCATCCATGACACAGAATATCACGTTTTTTTAAATTTAAATGATCAGATTTCAAACTATGGATGCATTTGAAAACTACACGATGATAATTGTTCACACTGATATAGAATTGATTTTCATGTTAATTGTTTTGATAGAAATACTGTTTAGAAAGGTAAACACTAACATGGTCCTTTAATGCTTCGAGGCACAGGGTTCATATTAATAGCGCCTGTGTGTTATGGGAAGATGAGTATTTCTGACTTTCCTGCTAATGAATGTATTAATTGGTGCAACAACCTAATTAGCGCCACAGCTTGTGTTTAACGTATGATGGTGATTATGTAGAGACATTAGGCGGCTGAAGAGCCTCTTGTTTCTTTCCATACAGTCATGACGACCTTCAGTAAACAGGGTCAGCTGTCCCGCAGGACCAAACTAGCACCTACACATCAACCTCGCCAAAGACGAGCCCCGCTGCCTCTGTTTCTTAGCCGAAAACACACTTGTAGCTTCCAGAAAGTTTAGCTAGAATTCAGGATTTTCTGGTTGCCCAGTTTGAAAGTTTAATGGCTATAATGTGACAGAAAGAGATGCTGTAATAGACGGAGGAAGCAAGGAGGGAAAAGGGAGGGTTGAGGAAGCATTACATCATGAAAGGAAGACTGAGGTTTTTATTTTTTTTCTTTCTTAAAGCGCATGACTGATTTATAAAAGAGTGCTCTGTTTGTAAACACATGATGAGTTTGCTGTCATGGAGAGCTACATGATGAAAGGATTTTTTTTTTTTTTTTTTTTTTTTTTTTTTTTTTACATGTAAGGGACGATGCAGATGACAAGATTTCTCTCACTAACGTCGCAAATAAAGACACATTTACCAGGTTCAGTGGCAATTCGAAGGATGTGAAGTTTTATTCGTGATCCCCTTGAAATTAGAACTGAATCTTAGACTGAATGTACGTCTCAAGAACATCTTAACAAAAGAGGTAAAAGGGAGAAAGATTATAGATTTTTTTTTTTTTTATAACTTTTCATAGATATAACTTTTTCTACATCAGTGTAATTGTAGAGATACAGGAGAGACTTGCATGTGGTCTTTTAAACAACTAAACTATTTGAAAGTGAAAATGAAGGCAAATCAAATTGTATACTGTAAAGATATTTTAGATTTTTTTGGCTACGTTCCTCTTTGGCAACAACATATGTACTGAGTCACACGCACACATTTTTACAGTGCAGTGAATAATTGACCTTCTGGATATACTGACTGTTATTCCCGCTTCCAAGTAAGTGTTTTAGATAACTGGGTTACACTGGAAGTTTGTAAGACATGATGACAAATGATACGGAAAAAAAAAGTCCAGGTTGGGAAGAAAAATCCTTTAAGAAATGTGAATAAAAAGCTACTTATGGAAGATAATGATCCTGTTTTATTCCAAAGTCAGGAAAAATAGAAGATAGAGAGCAGCACACGTGTGTTTGAGTCAAGTGATCGTCTTTACCAGATACATTGATTTATTAATTAATTTATTTACACTCTCATTCTGAGTGATTTATGTTAGCAGCAGACAGCAGACGACCACTCAGCGACACTTTATTAAGACACGTCAGCTGTTATGGGAATCAAATCTGTGATTTTTCTCTACAGGATGATGCTCTCTTTAAGCGCTAAGTCACCCTGCCGTCCAAGGAATTCCACTCATGCTGAGCTGTTGGGAAGCAATTATTTGTTTACGCTTGCTGTTGGCTTTTCTTGTTTGGTTGGTTGACTTGTTTATGGCGAGCACGGCATAGTTTCCAAGTTATAAAACAGGATGGCGAAAGTGTATTCTTGCTTTCATCGGGATCTGCCTGACAGAGAGAGACAGCAGCGATGCCAGTCGTGTGTGTGTGTGTGTGTAAAGGGAGAGGTGTGTGTCAGGACTGTGACATTGCTAATTTATCTGGTTGTTTTTATGCTTTACTAAGCAGTGGATAACTTCCTACATATGATTACACATAGCAAATTGATCTATTCCGTTATAAACCGATGTAATTGAAAGAATGTGTGTGTGTGCGTCACGTGCGTGTGTGTGTGTTTTGTAAGAGTGAGACAGACAGGCGTCTGTGTATTACCGCTCTGATTTAGAAAGCAGCCTGTGCTCGGCCTGCATTAAGACAGTTCATTGACACGGCAACCAAAAAGCTCCTGTCAAAGGTGCAGTGTGTAGAATTTAGAGGCATCTAGCAGAACAGATTTGAGAGAAATTTAAAATAATATTCATAAGTATGTTTTAATTAGTGTATAATCACCTGAAAATAAGAATCGTTGTGTTTTCGTCACCTTAGAATGAGCCCTTTATGTCTACATAGGGAGCGGGTCCTCTTCCACGGAGGCCGCCATGTTGCACCGCCATGTTTCTACAGTAGCCCTGAATGGACAAACCAAACACTGGCTCTAGAGAGGGACTTTTGTGTGTTTCTTGACTTTCATGGCCATCGTAGGTTCTCCTACAAGCTTGGAAGGGGAGGCTGAAGGGTATTCGGTTGGTTGCAATCTGCAACCTCACCGCTAGATGCCACTAAATCCTGCACACTGGTCCTTTAAGTCACTTAAACCGCCCCCATACATACAAAACACACCGCTGAGTCCCACATTAGTCTGTTCCTCATTTCTATCTGCACCTTCACATCAACACACCTGGTACGTCAACCCCAGTTTTGACAAGTAGGACCTGGATTTAATGCTGCAACTTTTTATTATGTCAAATATTTCGGAACTTTATTGTCCACGTGTTCGATTAATCAGTCGATTTACAGTCGTAAGAAACAAAGATAAGCAAACCTTCATATTCGAGAAACTGGAAAATGGTTTGCATTTTTGTTTGATAAATTACTTAAATGTTAAATCAATATCTGTTTTTTCCCAACATCAGACTTTAAAAAGTTAGAGAAAGAGAAACATCTGCACTGTATAGATGACGTTCTAATGGGGAACGTTGAACACCTCCTGAGCACAAGTTGAACCGTGTCTGGACAGGTTTGGATCGGATAGAGAAGGTCAAATAATGTAATAGGCGTCATTCAGTGATATTTTTAATCCTGTGTGGAATCATGTTGTGTATTTTTGTGGACGTGATATTCGCAAGACAAATAATCCAGTTTTTGAGTGAACTGACATGTCCTCTGTCCAGAAGGACGTCCAGGCTTTATGCCAATTACAAATAGTTCATGTAGTATTTTTGACATGTTGACACGTTGCTGTGAAGGAAGTGTTTTGACTTGGAGTTATGAAGTTGTTGAGCTGGCTCCTCTATACAGTAAATTCCCCAAACATATGACCCAAAAAATGACTGTTGCCTGGATATCAACATCAAAACCTTTTGGGAACCAATGAAAACGTGTTATAGACTGTCAAATATTGGAGGTTATTTACTTATTCTTTGATCAGATATTCCTTGAGCTGAATTAGAAATCTTTGCTTATTTTGTCATGTATTTGTTAAGACAAAGTTCTTGCACTGCTGCTCATGTTAAGACTAATGCTCACAGATGTTTGGTTCAGGTATCATATTGGCACCACTATCAAAGGATACACAGGCCATGTGTTGCCCTGTAATCCTCCTCACACCTGTGAAAGGCTGTAGACTGGACATGCATTTCAAAACATGATCTATATATAAACTGTATATAAAGATTGAATAGTTTGGGGTTATAACTGTGTCCTTTATTGCCATTATGTATTCAGGGGAGATGTTATGATAACTTTTATAAGTTACTAGTGTGTTTTCAGCTACTTTCTAACATCCTTGAAATGAAATCAGAGGACGTCTGTTGTTCAGTCAGTGAAGTGGTTAGTCCATCCATGGTGCCTGTGTACAGTGAGGAGCCTCTCTCTCCCTCCGCCCCTATTTACATTTACAGACATGTACACAGGCATCGCCCAGGCACAACGTACACTGCATGTGGTGTCAACAGAAACGCCAAGCGCCCGCTGCCCTCACACACTCGCCATGGACGACAGACAACCCCGTCCTAGTTTCTGTCTTCTGTCACAGCCGTCATACTAGGTGTAATATGCACAGTAAATAATACAGAATGTCTCCTTTCTTTGATTCAGCAGATCAACTGTTGGTTGACCCAATTTAATCAAGCAAAGGTCGCCGATTTTTACTGTACTAAAAATACTTCGTGTAACTGAACTTTTCCACTGCCGTTAGGTCAAACTGAGCGTGTGTTTTGTAATCCCATTTTAAACAGGTTTCAGCTTGGTAAACATACACAAACACGTACATTTCCCCAGTTATCCCACTGAGCAGCAACGTCAAATCGTGTACTTTTCTGACTTTTTTCCCAATCCAGTTTTTTTTTTTTTTTTAATTTCATGTATTTGTCTGTCCCTCCTCAGGAGTTTTACGATCATGCGAAGACACTGTGGCTGGACGAGGGGGTCAAAGCGTGCTACGAGAGATCCAACGAGTACCAGCTAATCGACTGTGCACAATAGTAAGTAACCACCTGCCAGTCCAGCTTCATGGTGAATTTTACACTGACATTTATTGGGTGGCACACAATAAATGGACGCACCTGCTGTACCATTAAATACAATATAACAGCCTTACAAAAAAATCTCTTGACGTTTTGATGTTTCTGATCTTCAACTCTGGTAGTTTTTGATGTTGATAGTAGTGGTGTAATATTAGATTTAGAGTTGCTGCTAATTATTATTTTCATTTTTTATTTATCTGGCAATTCTTTTCTCAATAAATAAATAGTTTTGTCTATAAAATGTCAGAAAAAGGATAAAAAAAAATGCAAATTATGCAAATCAAGGTTTGCTAAAGCCTCGGTGATGTCATCAGTTAGCTTGTTTTGTCCAAATCCAAAATATACTCAGGTAACTTTCACATAAGACAAAGAAAAGGCCTCACAATGAATCCATTATTAAATAGCTGCTGAGTGATTTCTATCAAAATCACCCGACCAGGGCTTCCAGTTGTCCCAGTAGCCTACTGGTTAAGACACTTAACAAACCACCATAATAGCATGTCAATCTGAAAAACAACCAGTCATCTAATAAAATAATCATAATTTCAGCTCTATATTAAAAAACTGATAATTCAGTGTAAACAGTATTTCTCGTGGTGCAGATTAAAGGCCTCAGAATCACAGTTTTCACAAGTTGGCACAAAAACTATTGAATCAGTTTTGGTAACAAGAGTTTTCAGGAGACGTAAGTCCTATTCTATAATATGGAAAATACCTCCCTAAAGTACGTAGCAACTAACCGTTATTTTCATTATTTAAAATGTCAGAAAATGGTGAAAAATGTTGATCACTGTTTCCCAAAACCCAATGTGACGTCTGCAAGATATTCAGAAACCAGAAAATATTCACATTTTAAAAACTGTCATCAGAGAATTTGGACTCTAAACAATTAATTGATTCTCAAAATAGTTGGCGATTTAATTTAATTGTTGGCAATTAATCGACTAATCGTTGCAGCTCTGCTCGTAAGACAGACTATTAAACTATTTAAATAATTGGTGTTATATGAGTTCAGAAATATTAATGTTCATCTAAACTAATAAGTTGTGGTTTTTATGACCGTACACTGTTTTTTTAGTTTAAAATTTAACGTTTCTTTATCATGTGATTTTTTTTTTTTGTCCTTTATATATTTTAATGTGAAGAACTGTTTATAAATAAAGTTTCTTCTTCTTACTATTATTAATGTTGAACATTCACAGAACAGTAACTTAACGTTCGGTTACACCTGCAGTTAGTTTTTCTTGCTCCAAACCATAGTGGCAAAATGTACTTTGTTGCATTTTTTATTTGGTTTGTTTTGGTTCACACTGCCAGATTACAAATGAACCATGACAAACAGCGTCACATGGGCTCAGGACATCATGGTGGCTCTGTGATTTTTAAAGTAGCTTCATACCAGGAAGTGCAGCTCCCTCTGGTCAGTGTGGAGACTTCACCACAGCAGGACTCATACTGACTGGGTGAAAGGTTGCAGTATTGACAAACATACACAGACTATGCTTACTATTTTTATATATTTGTTGATGGCAGCTATTTTTTAAATGATTTGAAACAATCATCAGTTGTAGCTTTCATGTGGAGGGGGATCATCCCTGATTCTGATCCCTGTAACTTCATCTAAACGTGACAGACTTCATGTCATTAAGCACAAACAGGCTGGATTTTCCATTCATGAGAATCGTCTGGCTGTCGCATGTCAACATCTGTAATATTTTAAGGTCATTTCTTGGAAGAGATTTGGATTGAACACTGTAGGGGAAAAAGGACGAGCATATTTTGGTGTTTCTCTCGTCTAAACAACTTAACCAAATCATTCTACTGTTTGAGTGAAATACTGCAAACATGCCTGATGTGAACTCGACATGGCTCTACTGTAATGCGTCCTGTAACCAACAAAATGCTCATAATAGTGTACAATTCATGTACAGTCATTAAGATTTTGCTCTTCGGTAACATCTAGTGGCAGCTGTAGGATACTGCGTCAGACTTTGTGCCCGTTAGGTAACTGACTTCAGAGATGTGATAACGTTTTCTACTCAGTGTATAAACTGACAGACGCATAGAAAACTCTGACATCAGTGTCGTCTTTGCTCGTCTCACCAGTATTTTACTCCGAATCAGAAGGCCATACACACGTGTTTGCATCAGTATTGATGTTTCGTAGATTCCAGCTGACTTTTATATGCAAAGAGCCGCTAAACTGTTTCTTTATTGACGTTCATGTACAACATCTCACTCACAAACGATGTCAGAAACAGTTGCAGATACAGTACGTCGCTGCGCTCTCATTATCTAAACCCAGAACTACCACCTGTCCTTTAGACTTTTGCTCAGTGATCCTCTCTGCCTCCCTTTCCCACAGCGTCTTTTACACTTTATATCACCAAAACACCATCTTCTCATTGTCATATCAAAATGATAAACATGTATTTTCTTATAGATTTAATAAATGCGATGTAGCCCAGTTTTCATCAGCTGACAGTTTATTGCAACATCCAGTTATCTTCTCCAAAGCAAAAGCAGTTACAGAGACTGAAGAGAGAAAATTGTAGTTAAATATTTTTTTATGTAACAGCAGCAGTTTGCAGTGTTTGGGAGCAAACATGGCCGAGGCTGAGTCATCTACAGACCAGAGGATGTTTAAAGGAGGAGGAGGGGTGATGTTTGTGGAGGATACCTTCGCTGCTCGGCTCTGGACTACGAGCCCGAAGCCTCAGCTGTTTTTTACTAAATACATCAGTCTTAGTGAATATTATGTGCGTTTAATTTAACACTTGAAGTCGATTTGCTCCTCTAAAAGTTTTACCCTCCCCTTGTGTTTCTCCCTCAGGTGTTTGAGATGGTACGGTCCTGTCTTTTTGTTCCCTCCCTCTTCTTGCTCACACATCCAGAACAAAAACACAAGCTCATCCTGCTCTTCTTCTTCTCCTCCTCCTCCTCCTCCTCCTCCTCCTCCTCCTCCTCCTCTGTCTTCCTTCTCTCCATCTCTGTCTGTCTCTTTTCTTTTTTTTTTTTTTCTGGAGCTACTCCAGCCGCACTAGATTGGGAGCTGATAGACTATTAATAGCGCCTGTGGTTGGGTCTCCATGGTAACCGTGCTGGAGGCCAGGGCGCTGGGGAGCTATTTTTGAAATCTGCTCTGTAATGTCAGACAGACGCCACTACCTTTCATTCTCTGTCTCTCTTTCTGTTTCTTCTCTCTCTCTCACGTTCACTCTCATCTCTCTGCTGTTTCTGCTTCCAGCACGTCGTCCTCACATCAAGTCTCTCCATCTGTCTTTTCTCTCTCTATCATCTCTGTTTCCGTCCGTTTCTCTTTGATTCACAGGAATACACAGATTAGAGACACTTGTTGTTGTGAGACGAGAAGTTTACCGCTCGTCTTCTTTTCCTGTTATGTGTTTAGAGATGATGCAAACTAACGTGAGAGTAAATAATCAAACCAGCATTTCAGAAAGTTTGTGCCTCCAAACGGCTGAAAACTTTTTGAAACTGTTTAAACTTCAATACCAAGAATTTTCTAAATTATATATTTATATGAAGAGATGGCAGCAGACTGCACACATCAGGATTATTTTTGACTTAATCTGTGACGTTTTAAAGACATTAAAAGGTGAAAAGATCTAATGTTGAGAGTCCAAACTTTCTGTGGACTAAAAGACACTTTTTATTTGATCTGTTGCAGGGTTTGAACAAAGGGTTGCTAAATGTTTTTTCTTGCGTGATGACTTGTTAAGGGTCAATTTCACTCTGAATTATAACCATTTATGAGACAATAACACCTAAATGTTTCAATTATGTCGATAATCCTCTGAAACTTTGTTTCTGCCGACCACCATGAAGTCTATTTATTTGGGTTCCCTGTTACCAGCACGACAGCTGCTCCTCCTGGGGTCCTTAGAGAAAAGAAATAATAGCACTACTAAAATAATTTCACTTGATAATGTGAATCAGAAGTAAGAAACTAGTGTGTGAGTAAGTATCTTGTTTGTTACATTGGCTTCATGTCATATTGATCAGTCATCTGCAGTTCAGAAAAAGTTTGAAGGTTTTTTCCCACAGAAAATGTTTTCCTACGTGTGTCAGGAGATTTTAAATCGTGGCCCACCTCCCGTTTAATTACTGCAGGACTAATGAAGTGTTAATAATAAAATAATGCAAAGTGTTTATAGTATAAATTACAGCATTAGAGCAGGGTTTTTTTCATGTGCATAACAGAACCTGAAAGAGCACTACTTTACTGATAAAATGATCTATTAGCTATTGATAAAAGTTCTACCACTTTGGCATTTTGGACACATCTTCCATGCTTCTCATGCTGTGTGTCTCCTGCTTTTTGTGTTGCTGATCACTTCCAAGTGTGTTTATTTCTCTACGGCTCGTCCACTGATGCCTTGAAGGTCAAACACTCGGCGATATGATTTATGTTGGTCCAGTGGAGAGTTTCAGTCACATTGTCAAAACGTTGTGTTAAAGCTTTTCAAATAATATGTCTCGGCTAAGTTAAAATGTTTTCATTCCTGTTTCTAAATGCTGTATGAGGGAACATTTTATTTAACGTTCTATTAAACACACATGATGCTTTTTTAAAATGTTGTTACAGGTTGTTAAAGAGAAGAGAAATCAAAGAGTCGTGTTTTAGTTTTTTGTCATTGTTCTCCACCACTAACATTACCCCTTCTCACCTTTTGTCTCTTCAGCTTTCTAGACAAGATTGAAATTGTGAAGCAGAGTGACTACACTCCCACAGATCAGGTGGGTGAATCTCTGCTACCGTAAAGTGATCGTTTTTACCCAAGCTGTGAAGCTCAGACATGTGGGCCTAAAATAAAAAACATCCCATGTCCCAGTTCCTTAAAGTTTTTCACCCTGATCTAGAAAATAAGTTCAGGACGCTATACTTGCTCCAGATTTAGTGCTGAAAGTATTTAAAATCATATAGAATATCTTCATGATCTTAACAACCTTTTTTGTCACAATTTCTTTTATTTTCACCAGGATTTGCTGCGGTGCAGAGTACTGACTTCAGGGATCTTCGAGACAAGATTCCAAGTGGACAAAGTTAATTTCCAGTAAGTAAAAATGTAAAGAGAAGGAGGAATAAAACTCATCTGCTCAGGAACTGTGCAGATTTCTTATAAAACTGACTCAAAGTTTGTATTAAAACGTACTATGAAGGCGTACTGAAGCATAGATGTACCGTTTGTCCACATGATGGCAGTATTTCACCCATGAACCTTAATGTCTCTTGTCTGATTTATACAGTATGTTCGATGTCGGCGGTCAAAGAGACGAACGCCGGAAATGGATCCAGTGCTTTAATGGTAACTGACTCTTTCTGCTTCCTCTCACTTCACTCGGCTCTTTTTTTTTTCTTTCTCTCGCTGTGTCTGATTTTTTGCTGACCCTCTCTCACCCTCAGACGTAACGGCCATCATCTTCGTGGTGGCCAGTAGCAGTTACAACATGGTGATCAGAGAGGACAATCAGACCAACCGTTTACAGGAGGCCCTCAACCTCTTCAAGAACATCTGGAACAACAGGTGAGGAGAAGCAGATGTCTGTTGGCCTCTTTGTTTTCTGTCACTTATTAGAAGTAAACAAGATGGACCAGGAACCAGGAACTTAATTTCAGGGTCCCCCCCCCCCCCAATTTTGTTATTGCAGACAGATCATAGTTATTGACACACCCAGGTAACATTGCTGGGAAACTTCATGAACTGCTTTTTCTCTTGAAAGATTGCATAACCGTGTTATTTACAAGTTCCAGCAGCGTGTAAGCAAACTATTGTTGCAGAAAGGTGGAAAACTACCAAGATCTTTTACAGCGTGTCTCATATCATGACAAACATGGACGTCACTGAGTTTCATGCCTCAGTCAAAATGTATTTGCTGACATTATTTTTGTTCTAATACTGAATCCAGTAAGTTTATTTTCTCCTTTAAAGTACTGTTTTCAGTCGTGGAAATGTTTTCTGCAGGAACCACTCAGACACAGTTTGACGGCTCAGTGTATCTGATCTTAATTCAGAGTGTTTTATTCTCCTTCAGGTGGCTGCGGACCATTTCTGTCATCTTGTTCCTAAATAAACAGGACCTGCTAGCGGAGAAGGTGCTGGCAGGAAAGTCTAAAATCGAGGAATACTTTCCTGAATTTGCTCGCTACACCACACCTGACGATGGTGAGCAGTCATGCTGCAGCTTTATCCACATACCGATACTTTGACCTCTTGTAATAATTGTTTGTAAAGTAGGGTGACCAGACATCCCAAACTGTTCTCAAACAGTCCCAGCTGAAAACAGGTCTGAAAAATACCAAGATGTCCCAGTTTTCCACCACCTGTGCCAAATATATCCCAGTTTTTAAAAAAAAAAATCTGTTTCCTGAGCTTGCAGAAACATCCCTGTGCTTTCATGGGGATACACCAACTACTACAGTGATATTTCAGCTTTTAGTGTAAAGTAAAGTATTTTTTCTTTGTGACTGTGTGAGTTAATATGCACAAACTCGTGACTGGTGATTCCTCTAAAAAAAAAAAAAAAACTACATGTGAGGGACGGTGCATTTAGTGCCGGTGACCACAAGAGGTCATCTTTGATATACACTTGGGAGATCAATCTGGTCACACACACAAATGTCTACTTGCTGACTAATAAATGAAAAAAAGCCAGTTTCCATCCTTATTGCTTTAAGATCACCTCATGTTTGAATAGTTGTCACTTTAAGGATTATGTATCATGTAGCAGTTGGTCTCATTAGCTTCTCTCTCATCTTCCAGCGACACCAGAGCCTGGAGAAGATCCACGTGTTACAAGGGCAAAGTATTTCATAAGAGATGAATTCCTGGTGAGTTTGGTCTGCTTGTGTGTTTTATACTGTGAGAGCTATATATAACATGACCAAGAATGTGTTTGTTTACTGTATATTTTTTGAAGTATCAATTATCTGTGTTAGTTTGTGATTTATTTTTCACCTTTTCCTTTCTCCATCTACAGAGGATCAGCACAGCGAGCGGGGACGGGAGGCACTACTGTTACCCCCACTTCACCTGCGCCGTCGACACGGAAAACATCCGCCGCGTCTTCAACGACTGTCGAGACATCATCCAGAGGATGCACCTGAGGCAGTACGAGCTGTTGTGATGGGAGAGGAAAAGGTGTTCGGCCCAAAAAAAAAAAAACGCAAAAACAGATCGGACTATGAAACACCCTGAACCCTGAGTCTCTGAACTCCCCCTCTTCCACAGAGGTGTGTGAGCTCTTGTGAAGGCCAAAACACTCACACACATAAACACACACATACACACACTTACAGTAAACAGCCTGAAGCCAGAACTTCCCCCGATGCAAACTCCCTACCTGTAGTAGACGGAGATCTTTTGACGGATGAAGGGTTTAAGGGGGGTAACACATGAACGGACTCTGATCTCCACCACTTTCAGCCATACTCCCAGCCTCCTCGCCTCTCGGACATCATGTATCGTCTCCCCCCTCCCCCCTGTACACGTAACCTTCACCTTCCCAAAGTCTGGACTGTATCTCCTGCAGTGAGGAGGGTTCGAGCTGCGGTTGAGATTGAGGTTGAGATTGAAGTGCGATTTGGAAAGAGATGACTGTTGAATCACTGCAAATAGAGAATAAACATGTCACAACAGATCAGCTGAACACTGTATCTAACGAAAACACAAGCACTGTGCTCAGGACTCGACGCCAATCCTTCCTATCACTTAACACACATCCAGAAATACAACAACCACAGGAATCTGCTTGCACACAGAAACGTATCACACCTGCTTTTTACTGGACTGCAACAACCGGGGCGGATCCGGAAATGTACTGATCCGCCTACTGTAGCAGCAGCCGACAAGCGACCTGTTCACTGAGCTGTCGGTTGATTTTTTTTGTTTTGTTTTTTTGTCCGTCACAGTGCTTTGAGATTAAACAGACTGAGCGACTGCGCAGCTGAGCCCCGAGGAGCAGTGTTACCACGTCGACGGACTAAAACGGACCAGGGGTGTGTTGTGATCAGCCAGGCTGCAGGGGAGGTGGGGCAGGTTCACAACAAACAGGACAGAGCCGACTCCGATGTGAATTTCTCTGCTGGAGTTTGGACATGAGAGGGACGACGACGGTCCCTCGACTCCTCCGCAGAACTGTTTTGCCACCTGACTTTGCCTTGTTGGTAGTGGAGCAAAACGTTAGGAGGAAATATTGAGTTTAAAACAAGAAAAAAAGAAAAAAAAAATAATGCCAACTTTTATGGAGCTTAACAAACGGAGGGCAAAAAGCATCCTTCTACAGTACAGTACCATATAAGTTAAAGAGAACTCTCATCTTGTCATGATTGACCCTGTTTTACTGTCTCCACAGCTGTTTTTGTCTGTGTAGACTTTTGTGCCATTGTGCCCTGTGCGCTTTCTTTATCTTTACTCTTTCTGTCTCTGTCATTCTCTCCCTCTTCTCTCTCCTCTGCCGATTCTACTCACTCTCCGTCTCTTTCTCTCTCTTCCTCCTTCACTCCTCCACCACCTTCCCATCCGCACTTTTACTTTACTGGCAGTGCTCTTTTTGTTGTTTTTTTTTTAAAAATAAAATAAAATATAATAATCCTGGACTTTAAAAAGAAAAAAAGGAAGAAGATGACAACAACAAACGGGACGCTTATTTGTTTTTGTTTTTTTTCACTCATGTGGTCAAACAACCTGCTAGCACCTCCCTCCATCTTCCCTCTTCTCTCCTCCCTCCTCCCCGACCTCTCGCTCCTCTGTATGTCTGTCTTTACTTTACTGCTGAACTATTATTCTTGTACAGACTGTAAAATGTATTATTTTGTACAACTTTATTGAAAAAAATAACTTTTAGAAGATCCCTGTGCCTTGATCACGACTGTACGTGTGTAATGAGCTAAAGTGGGTGTCATACTGCGCTGTATAGCTTGGCCAATCCCCTCCTAACTCTCTGCCTCCCTCGCCACTTCCTTCTCTTTCTTTATCCCCCTCTTTCTCTCTCTCTCTATCTCTCTTTATCTGTCTGTCTCTCGCTCTCTCTCCTCTGTCCTCTCTCTCTCTCTGTCTCTCTCTCTAGGCTGGAGGACAACCATTCGTAGCTTTTGTAGTTTTATTTCTCTCCCCTATCCTCCCATTCTCTCTTTATGATTTAAATGTCTATTTTTGGATCCATATACCCCAAAAAGATAAATATATGAAATGTATATGGGTTTTAAAAAAAAGTATTTTATTAGAAATCAAATGAACCTTGACAAATTGTACACTTGATAGTGTGCGTATTGCTATAACTTAAATCCTTTCAACTGAAGTTGTGTTCAGGTTTCTTTTGTTTTCCTCCGTTGACATCTGCAAAGGACATTTTGAAGGGTTAAAGAGGAGATGACAGATGCAAAATGTTGCTTGTTTCTACACAAATCGTATTCTTTTGCTACCAAAAGACCAAAAAAAAAAAAAAAGTGACAAAAAAATAAATTATTTTCAGTTTATTTTCTGATGAGGGGGGAGGGGGTCCTCCTTCCTAGCCTTGCACAGCAGAGGCGGCCTGTACAGTATTAGCATCTCTCTCATTTCAGTGCCCTAGTCTTCATTTAATGTGTACATCAAATATGGGTCTCTACTTTCTGAACAGGAGCTCTAAGAAATAAAGGTTTTTTTTTGGTGCAGACAGCAACAAGTCTGTCATTACACATATAAACACACACACTCACACACACAGGCGACACTGCTCTCTCACGTAAGCTGCATTTTTGCAATCTTATCCCTAAATTGCTGTAAATCCTCACCAGAGGAAGTGGCGTTTCCTGTTCGTTTAGCAGACATTTCCTCTTCAGATATGCAGTCTCTATTTATTGGGACGACCGTGGAGGTTGTAAAGTCAGATTCTGACAGGAGGGCCTCTGGTTTGAAGCTCAGCGATGTGGAAACTCAGGTCGAAAGTTAAATAAGGAACTCGGCCCACTCTTCATAAAAGTGCAACTGATGTGTCTTTATCCTGCAGAAGGCTCCTCAGTGAGCCCTTGAGGGTAAAAATGTACTGAGTGGACATGTTGTGAATATCCAGCCCTATTCTGCAAAATACAACTCCTGATATACAAGTGCATTTGGTGTTTTGGTTGCGTTGCCATGACCACAGTCAGAAATGAACGTGTTTACAGGAATACTTTGAAAAATCTGCAATTATTTACTCAACATCTGTATAAGTTTTAACTCTGAACCATCTTACAAAGTGTTGGACTTAACTTTTTGTCTTTTTTAGACCTCAACACAATCACGAGCAAACTTTTGCGCCCAACATTCTCGATATGCAAAAATATATTCAGGTGTCTATTCCAACATTTTCTCCAGACAAGAGTTTGGTGGCCACATGTTTGCACTGTGCATCCAAAAATCCAGTGTTGAACTTGTTCAAATGCTTTTTGAGCTGTGAAATGACGACCGTGCTATCATGTAGCATGATGGCCGGAGGCTGCTGACACAGATCTATCGGAGCTAATTCACTCTGTGCTCGGTGGTTTTACCAGCTTCAGTTATGTTTCAGCTGATGTGGAGGTGAGTGGATAATGGCTGAGTTTAATTTGCTCTTGTGGAGAACTGTTGCTGTGAGTGTGCAATCACAAGCTTTAGGGCAAAGATTCACCAACTGTGCATTTATTTATTAGTGTGGAGATGCTGTGACGGTTGTCTAAAGGGAAAAGTAATACCAGAGAATTTGTCTGTATTACAATGAGTAATGTGGTGACTGGAAATAAGACTTAACAGCCTTGTTGCTCGGAAAAAGGAAAAAAGTAGTACTATTCTGGGAATTATGACATTTAATGATGAATCATGACTCAACTCAAACATTGGAAAACATTGGAAACTGATTCCAAACTAAACATTTGTGGCCAGCTATTTCATTTGTGGCTTTATAGTTGTTTGATATAGGAGGATCAATTTGTACTACTGAAAAAAAAAAAAAAATTATTGAGGTCACAAATGTGATCTGGAGCACTCTAGCAGAAGTGAGCCTGCTGTGAAAGAAATTCATGGATGTGCTGAAAGCACTGGTGCATGAATCATAATATCTAGACACAGTTTGTCTGTAGTTGAACCCAAATTGGCTAAATCTGATTGTTCCCTCACTATGTTTATTTGCTCCCTTGATAGTAATATAATGTATAGTGATAATTATATATAGAATTAATTATATTTCATAGTATTTTGTATTAATTATATATAGAACTAAACTTCAGTTCATACAAAGTTGAAAAAAACATGAAGGATAAAACAAAAATACAAGGGAACAGGTACATAAATATAAGAACTGAGGCATTGTAAATGTCTATAGTAGGACTGTAGCAGCTACTGTGGACACTGGGGTCATGTCCTCTACATCTGGAGGTAATTGAGGGGTTTGAGCAACATCCGTCATGTTGCTCAAACCCCTCAATTACCTCCACGATTACCACTACAATAAAAAACATATACACGGTGGGTATTCTGTAGGCTGACACCAGATTTTTTGGCTTAAGGATGTTTAAACTTTAATTAAAGAAAGGCTTCAGCTTTTTTCCCTCTTGAGTTTTAGCCCTGATGTGATGAAGGCTTTGAAACAGCATTTAGAAAACTGGTACAAGTACAGTGTAAGTGAACTAGTTATCTGAATAAATAATTAACTGAATTAATAATTTAACATAAGTAATTTAAAAAGCTAAGTGGTCTTTTTGGTTGGTTGGGGTGCCTTGAGGGGACTAACATGACCTGAATATCTCTGAAATCCTGACTACAGCCCTGGTCCACAGACCTGATGACTTTCTGTTTATTATTAATAACATGATTATGGTTATTATTTACATTTAAAGATATAACATTTAGCATTGAAGATGTGAACGTCGCTTTCTGTCAAGACACCAGCTGACACCTAGCCCCGCCCCCCCGTGACGTTGCTCTGCACCTCCCCTCTGTGACGTCACTTTGCTCCTTCCTTCCCGCCCCTCCCTCCGCTGCTAGCCCAGTTAGCAGTAGCACAGTTAGCCTCCAGCAGCTGTCGGTGGCAGTCAGTCAGTCAGTCAGTCAGTGAGCTGGTGCGACTGTAACCGTCGTCCTCCTCCTTCCCTCCCGTGGACAGACAAACCGTGGACGGCCGGGTTGTTTCTTCGGGAGCCAGCTGCGGTAGAATCGTTGTCCCCGCCGTCGCGACAGGAAGCAGCAGCAGCAGCAGCGGCAGCAGCAGCTCTCTGGGCCATGGCCAGAACAGAACAAGTGCTGGTGCTGGAGCCACAACACGAGCTGAAGTTCAGAGGTAAAGGCTGAAGCGGAGGGCAGGGCCGGGGGGCCAGTCAGCTAACACCGGGGCCGTTAATGATAGCCGCTGTACTGACTCCTGCATCCACCAGTTAATGGTCGCTCATGCGGCGCCATTTGTTGCCGCTGTTATTAAATCAGACACATATTGCGAGCTGCGGTGATGATGATGATAGTGGTAGTGATGATGATGATGATGACAGGTGAAACGACACTGTGTGCGACGTTGCTAACTAACCAGCTAGCTAGATAGCAGTTAGCTCTGCTAGCTGTTATTGCAGCGTCAGGGCAGGCCAGGCCCGCCGTCCCGTTTCTCCTAATTCACCCATTTGCTTCCTGTGCGCTGCCTTTTTATCCTCTGACAGCATGTGAAACACCGTGATGTTTTCTGCTTGACATACGTCCTCCTTTCTGTTGCTAACACCCTGCTGCCAAGAAAGAAACCAACTGTTCCAGCGCTTTCTACACCAGGGTGGCGTTGCTCAGCCTAATTATCATGCTTATTTCACAATATTGTAAAGCTAGCACGCTGGGATTGAGAGCTTTACCGTTTCACTTTACTGTGCAAGCCTGAATTCCTCCTCAGCTTTTCTATATTCAGACACTGATTGTGAAAATACAGCTTGAGCTGTTGGTTAATGGCTATTTTCTGCTGTTAAGGTGTGTACTGCTGCAGAAATGGGTCAAGGGATGGCCTTAGGTTCACTGATTGATTATTGCAGAGCTTTGAATGCAAGATAAGCCAGGGGGGAAAAAAAAGATGCATACGCCCTCAGAGTCACTGATGCAGAGCAGAAAGCACAGGGAGGCTGTTTGTCTCCAAAACCAAGGTTTGGCTGTCAAAACAGGTTGAATACTCCAGTCTGGAGTCATTAAACACGCTCAAACGGTCTCATGAGGGTCAGCATGAGGCAGAAGAAAGCACTAGTTCTTGTCTGTCTAGTAAGTTTTCTGTCTAGTTTTTCTAGTATGTTTTTGGACTGAGGGCGGGGCATGAATAATAAAGTCAATGCTTTGTACACATTGCACATTAAACATTAAAACAGTGGAAAGAAGAGCAATGTTTACGGCAGGCTCACAAACACTACTCTCATTCATCCTCGCAGACGCATAAAATGCAGCATGTATGTAGTCAAAGTCCTGGTGAAAACTTTCAAGTGTGAGAAACAAATACTTGTACCCAAAGTACTAGACAAGTGTTTAAAATTGACACACACACACACACCCTTGAGTCACTGTGCTGTTTGTGTTTGTGTCCTCAGGACCGTTTACAGATGTCGTCACTGCCACTCTGAAGCTCACCAACCCCACAGATAGAAATGTGTGTTTCAAAGTCAAGACAACCGCACCTCGCAGATACTGTGTGCGCCCCAACAGTGGCATCATCGACTCCGGAACCTCCATCAACGTCTCTGGTCCGTAACTATTTTATTCCTTCAACAATCAGATATCTCTATTTTTGACATAGTGCCCTTTTATTATTGATAATGTGATGATCTGTCGATGCTATCATGCAATATGTAATCTGATTTTGGGTTAGAAGTGTGGTGTCTGAGGAAAAACAAATCACTGCAAATGTGAATCCAATAGCGGAGCAGAAGGAGACATATTGATTGTTACACCAGGCAGCAACACTGAAATAAGTTCAGAAAATTCATTTTATTGTAATGCAGGTTATAACACTGGGAGAGGCTGGTGTTAAAGCCATATCAAGCTGTCCTTATAACAAGATCCTCAGTGTTATCTAGTCTCATATGATGATATATATGAGTTGGTGTAGTTCTAGCCAGCGTGCGATATGTTTCAGCACCAAAGTAAATCTTCTAGCCTCAGTTCTACCAGGATAGAAACATTGTCAGGCAATGATCAAGAGGAGGCACATCTGTAAAGTCTTTGCAGGTGCTGAGTAACAATAATCTGCACAAAATGATGAAAAAAATACTGGCACACTGCTGTTGTTCCCATTGAAGAATAAAAGAAGAGCTGGGAATGAGAGCAGTAAGCTGATACAAATATTGTTGGGTCCTTTTTCTTCAAAATCATTAAATTAAAGAAGTGGCATAAATTGGTAAAGTAATAGCAAAGTAATTGGAAAAAATACATGAAATATCCCATAATAATTACGAAGAAGATCTAAAGGTTAAAGAGTTTTAGTTTTGTTGTTCTACAGTAACTAATATCAATGTTATTATCCTGTAACGTGATTTTTCATGTGTTGTCAGATATTTTCTATTAAGACAAATGATATCTTATTGATATTTTAATATTTATTTCCCACATTGCCACCTTTCTGGTGGAAGCCTTCATAAGTCATAAATGTGGGACAAACAAACTCAACATTTCTGTTACTTTAATGGATATCAAACAAATACATTTAATTTCTGACATTCATTAAGTACCGAATCACTGCACTCATTGGTCGAGTAAATGATCTTTTACACTGAAAAATGAAGCTTTCAGGACGAGTCGTCGGTGCAGGAGGAAAACAAAGTCACAGTATAACCAAAACCATAAACCTGACTGGCATCTTGTCTTTTTTATGCAACATTTGTTATGGGTCAATACAGGAAGTCAGCCTTTCTCTAATGATCTTTGTCTCCACTCTCTTGTTGTTTCTCTCCACAGTTATGCTACAGCCTTTTGACTACGACCCCAATGAAAAGAGTAAACACAAATTCATGGTGCAGTCCATGCTGGCTCCGTACGACATGACTGACATGGAAGGAGTTGTGAGTACCTGAGCATAAAACATAATTTGGGATTATAATCTTTTCATTGCCCGTAACTAATGAGGCTTTTATTCTTTAAATCACATGAGAGTTGACCTACAGACCCCTGAGTTACTCTTTATGAGCCATGAAACGTCATTTTTTTCAGATAATTTCTGTAGGACTTTAAAGCATTTCCTGTTGAAGTAATGACTTGTATTCACATGACAGATACAATAAAGTGATACTAAAGAATCCTTGTATGAACTGTCAGTGTTTCTTCTCTCTTTCTGTCTCTTTACCTCTTCATGACGTTCACAGTGGAAGGAGGCGAAGCCAGAAGAGCTGATGGATTCAAAGTTGAGATGTGCATTTGAGATGCCTCTAGAAAATGACAAAACTGTAAGTACAAGTCCACGAGTCTCGACTGTGCTGCACTCAGTCATTAAATGACAGGTGTAGAATCACAAAAGTCACCTTCTCTCACATCCTCATCAGATCAAAGATGATATTTAAATAGATGCAGATTCATCAGCTTCATAATAACCATTTCAGACTGACTGGATATGATTTTAACAAATCAGATTGAAACATCCACATCGCACATTTCCTTTTGAATTTAATTTTGTCCAGTCTCCTTCCCATCAGCAACACATCACCGTATCACCCATTACATGCTTTGTTTATTCGTTTATGATTTATTTGTTTGTACGTTCATCTCACTCCCTGCCGTGTCTCTGCATGTCTCTTCATCCCCCCGCCACCCCCCCCCACTCTCACCCCACCGCCCTCATTCTCTCTCCACAGCATGAGAGTGAAAGCAACAAAACTGTGTCTTCCTCTACCTCCTCTGTTAAGACCGAGCACTCTGCGCTGCCGAAGTCTGCCAGCGCCTCGCTGGATGACGGAGAGGTGAAGAAGATCATGGAGGAGTGCAAGCGGCTGCAGATGGAAGTGCAGAGGCTACGGGAAGAAAACAAACAGATCAGGGTGAGACACGCAAAAACAAGAAAAATGAGGCAACCTGCGTTTTCTTTCAAGCTTGTATTTCCTACTCCAGCACTTCCTCTATCATACACAGAGAAGCTAAGATACTTTCACTTCTGAATGTGGTGTCCAAGTTCAGAAAAAAAAAAAAAATTTATTTAAATGAGTGGCTATGAGTAATCTAGAGGCAAACATTTGATTTGTATGCTTTGACTAGTGCTGCACTGTATGAGTCAACCAGAACATCTTGCTTCATTGCTTGAGCATCTTAACAAATAAGGCTGTAAAAGTTCAAATCTCTACACATCAAGCGACATCAAGTAACTTTAAAAATATTTTACAGAATGTTTTTATTATCTTACGACACATTTAGCAGCAGTGACCGGACTCATGCTCTCTGTCAGGAGTAAGTCCAGCTGCCTCTAAATGATCACATTAAAAATTAATAACCTTTTTTTTCACATTTGTTAGAGCTTTACTCCAAAGGCTCCTTTCTCCTCTACCTACAAGTGTTGTCAGCTCTTTGCAAGGAGAGTCGCTATTGGCTGTTTAAAATGTGCTGCAGCTACAAGTCACCAAACGACACCATGTGCAAAACTTGCTTGTCGGTATCTTACAGCCTTTGAGCCAATTTGCAGCCACACCTCTGTGGTTTTTTTATATGAAGGAAGCGGGTCTAAGCTTCTATTTCTGAACCTTATCAGACATGAAACTTGTCATACTTTCCCTTATTTTTAGTTCAGATGTAGATTTTGGTGCAAGATATGCACACAGATAAGTAGTATAGTGACAGACTGAAGAGGAGAAAATGTCCATTAGGTATGTAAATGATTCAGTAGTTGCTCATCTACAGTTTCCTCTAGAGACTTGCCCCCCCCTAAATGTCACACCTCGGCATCAAGGGCATGATATGAAACTCCAGATGTACTTTTGCGGCATTTGTGTGCGTTCGCCTTGTGATTTATTTCATTTTGTTCTGGGACGCCACTTCAAAGCAGCAACATACCTGCAAACAACCGCTTAGTGAAGAAGAAACTGTGATGACACATATAGATTAATGATGTGAAAAACAGAACCGGCCTCTTGATTCTAAAGGCCACCAGCATCGATATGTGTGTATATATATATACATTATGTACTGTTGGAGAAAAAACAAACTTGTCAGTGCTCTCTGGTGGACAAACAATGTCACGACGACACAGTGTCAGTCATATTCCTGCTCTGCATTTTCTCGTTATCTGTGTGTTTGTGTGTGCCGATCGGCTCCGGCTGTTATCTGTAACTCCTCCGTCTCCGTCGCAGGAGGACGACGGACTGCGGAAGAGAAAGGTGACGTCGCTGGCCGCTGCTCCCCACTCCTCTTCTTCCTCCGTCATGGCAACCTCGGCCATGAGGGACGAAGGCCTAAGCATCCGCGTCCTGGCGCTCTGCGTGCTCTTCTTTGTCATTGGAGTCATCATTGGCAAGCTCGCCCTGTAGAGACACAGACGGACAGAGCACAGTGACAGACGGCGAGGACGGCGTGCTCGGGAGGACACGCGTCAATGACGGCAACGGGGATGTCTTCTGGGTTTATGTTGATTTCTCTTTCTTTTTTTTTTTTTTTCTTTTTTTTAAACATTTAAGGCAATATCATGATGGGTTGTCTGGATGGAAAATAATTTAATGTGTAAGAAAAAAAAAAAGAAAACAAAGGAAGGCGATTCCAGTTAAATCACCAGTACGAGCGTTTTTGTCACAGGTCTTGCCTTCTTTTCTTTTTTTTTTTTTTTGTGAAATAATCTCCACCTCTGATCCGTTCTTTCCGTCCATCCCTCGTTCTTAAATGATCTTCCCCCAACTTGCACAGGTAACAGTTAGTGGTGTGTGGATGTGGCTTCACTCTGGCTGAATGTCTAAAGTCTTTCATTGATTCTATATTGATTATCAAGTCTTTAACTTCCACATTGTCTGTAAGAAAGATCCGACACTCCTCCTCTGATGATCTCTCTTCCACTTATTACTGATAATCTACAAGGAGAGTTGAACACAAGCGACGAGTGAAAGACTCAAACTGTATCGTCTTCTAAACAGTTTGTGGTTTAAAAACGCGAGCCAGTTAAAGCCGTGCATTTGTGTGCGTGTGTCTGTGTCTTGTTGATTTTTTTTTTTTTTTTCTTTTTCTTTTTTTTTTCTTCCTCCTGCAGGAGGGCTGATGTGACTGCATGTGTATGTTTTTATGTGAGGAGACCACAAACGGTGAAATCACAGGCTGTTGAGTTTTAGAGCGAAGGAAGAGGGGTGGTTTAACAGATTTCCTGTACACAACAGAAAAAATGGGGGTTTATTTGTTAAAAAATCTGATTAAAATGTATCTGACCAGACCAAGGAATCAATAGGAATTCAATAAATCCATTTTTGGGGCAATTGGTAAAAATTATGACTTAATAAAATCAAGATTACGACATGAAATTAATGCTACGCAGTGATCTAGTTCAAAGACAAAGCATCAGAGTTTCCCAGTTAACACTTTCTTGATCATTACTTCCTCAGGTTGCGAGGGAGAAAGTGGCATCAGCCAATAAAAACACCTTAAAACAAACTTGTCATGCAAAACCAACTCTGACATTTTCAGTATATAACACACAGTATGTAACAGTAGTTTTGGCCACCTTGTTTAATTTGGAGTATTGTATTTTGCGTCCTTGTATTACAACAGTTGTTTGCTTTCTTTCTTATATTATCATGTAGCCACGATGCTTCTCATGTTTAATATTCAAATGCACTATATTCAAATGTCCACTCTGCAGTCTGCATGAAATGACCTGGATTTATTATTATTATTATTTTTTTGAGTGTTGGAAATTATATGAGCAAAACAGAAAAAAAAAAAAGTACCATCTTTTCAAAAGGGACCATCTTGAGTCTGGTTCATCAGTTTTTTTTGTGTGTGTGTGTGTGTGTGTGTGTGTGTGTGTGTGTGTGTTTTTTTGTTTCCTTTCGGTCATCTTTTTCTTCAGTTTCCTGTTGGGCTCTGGTGGTCGTGTGAGAAAACCGAGACAACACAGCTGTATTATCTCGGCTATCACATGACCATCTCGGCAAACTCGGCCGTTAAGAGGAAGAATAAATATCTGTATTTTTTCGTTGCCTGAAGGAGCTTCGGGGAGCAGAGATGTGGGGATGTGGGCGGCTGGGAGGAGGACTGACCTGTGAATACACACTACATTGATAAAAGTTAAAAAAAAAAAAAAAAAAGGCATCAGTGCTTCAGACCACACATGCAGAGATACAGTCACACAACAATGTAATCACACAGTAATTGGATACTCTTTTGTATGTACATAAAAATAAAATTACTTAAAAGATAACCGGCAAAGTTATTAACATACTGTAGTAAAGGAAGAAAATAATTAAACAACCACCATGGATCATGTAGCATCATAATGAATTAAAATACATAAACCCCCAAATGTCTGTTTCTGTGAGAACTTTACTTCTGTTTCTCATTTAGTTCAGATCTGAGTCATTGAAAAGAGGTTGTGTGTGTGTGTGAGGCTGAAAAAACACATTTGAAGGTAGAAAAACAACAACAAAAGAAAACATCTGGGGAGCACAAGTACCAAACATCAGTGAAGAAATTACAACAGCTGTAAAAGTGTTGTTGCTGGATTAAAGGGGCATCCCGCTAAAAGCTCCTCACAAGAAATACGAGTCAGTCTGTGAAAACGGTTAACTAATGTCGTCTCTGAAAGGAGCTTAAGTCTAACCAGATAACGGTGATGATGTCATCATGATCAGGGGCTGTGAGGCTACAAATTAAAACTTATTTAAAAACAACATTTAAAATAATTAAGTTAAACTTCAACCTCATTGAAAAGTGGAGACTTCAAGAGCTGCTCATACATTACACAGAGAGGGTTGAGTTGCATTATGGGAAATGTAGGATCCAGTGTTTTGGGGGCATGACTCACATACTAGGGAGTAAAAGTCTGATCATTTCAACCTCCGCAGCATCGATTTATTCCATCCTTTTTTACATTTTCTTGCAAGTCAAGCAGCTTTTTGTAAGTGCAGTTCTATATTGATCTGGAGCATCTGGAGAATCCATTTAAAGCCTGCAGGCATTTGCACCTCAGGTCTCATCCCTGTCAGTGATATTAAAGCAGCTTGCCAGCAAATTTCATCAAAATAATTCACTGTTAAAAAGCTTCATATATGTTGAATTTAATCTCTGATTCCATGCATATAAAACTAATGTTCACAAGACTC